>NC_089586.1:46144402-46284402 GCF_019320115.1 Miscanthus floridulus | reverse complement strand
CACGTTTGCAGGACGACGGGTTGCCATTGAGGAGGGTCCGTCAGCACAGTAGCAGCCCCCACCAGCAGAGCCTCAGTCAGCCCAGGAGACTCAGGAGAGTCAGGAGACCGAGCCGGCACCTCAGCTACGCCGCTCGAGTCATACCAGTGCTGCAGTCCACCGAGGCCAGTTACACAGCGCAGGGGTTCACACCCTCCGCCCAGACCACAGGGTCCACCTCCAGTGGTACACCTCGACTTGAGGGCAGCTACAGCCAGGCAGGTTCAGCAGCTATGTTTTGTTGAGTTTGAGGTTTGGTTTCCTCCGAGGAGGGATGAGAGAGCAGCTGAGGGGTTCTACACGCCACTGCAGGAGGATTTCTACAATGCATATCTCAACAGTGGGGCAGTGTTCAGATCTCAGAGGGTCTGTCAGATAGAGTCTATTGTGGCAGTAGCCGGAGAGAGCATTCGACAATACTTGTCATATTTGCCAGGACTGACAGATTTGATTGGACGGACAGGCATATATGTACCATCTTGGGTCTGTCAGTTTTATGCCTCACTCTACATCGATCCTCATCACAGATACATTCACTTTGCTTTTAGAGGCAAAGACTACAGAGTGACGAGTGGCAGAGTCAGAGAGATACTGAGGCTACAGGAGCAGCCTGTCAAGATGCATGAGGTTTGTTATGGACAGCAGGAGCCTCCCAGGCATCCTCATGGAGGGTTGGTGCCTCCTACAGATTTAGTGCGACATTGCTTCAAGGAGCCGTTTGGAGAGGGGTCGAGTAGGAACCCCAGTGACTTGACTCCTACAGTGAGGATACTAGAGGCCATCATCAGGAGGACACTGCTTCCCAGGTTGGGATACAGGGAGGGCCTGACTCGCTTACAGCTCTGGCTTCTCAATGCCATCATGCAGATGACAGTATTTGACATCTGGGACCTCCTTCTTTCAGAGATGGAGGATACTATAGCTGAGGGATTCAAGGGTCGCAGGCAGCTTCCCTATGCTCACTAGATCACGTTCCTCATCCGCAGAGTTGTGCTTGATAAGCCCCCTGGTATGATGGATGAGTATACAGGTGCCACTACAGAGTTCCCAGCCTACAACCTATCACAGAGGATCAGACACGCCACTCCTTAGGCACCCAGATAGCCTAGCCATCATCCTGACGTGCCAGAGTCCGTAGCTCAATAGGATGAGATCATCAGAGGGATTGCAGCCACTGAGGAGGAGGAGCTAGAGGCACAGCAGGAGGTGAGCGAGTATAGTGATAGCTCTGACGACGACTACCAGCCTATACCTCAGATGCCTCCACGCAGACATGATGCAGAGGCCGGTAGCTCCAGTTCTGCTCCACCTGCTCCACAGACAGACCCCGCTCTCATTGCTATTCTTGAGCGGATGCAGCAGGATCAGACACGACAGGCACAGGAGACAGCTGCCAACTTCGCACAGTTTCAGGCTCGTTAGGACAAGTTCTAGTGGCAGCAGCAGCAGCTCCTTCAGCACCAGCAGTTACTTATGCAGCAGCAGCTCATGGGATTCATGCAGCATGTAGTAATAGCCATTGGGGTCCCACTGCCACAGCCTTCGCCCCAGCTTGCACAGCCTCCTACCACTTCGACGACTCCAGCAGTACAGCCCAGTGGGCTCTAGAGTCAGGGACAGCCTCCAGCTCAGTTTGCTTCACTGCCTATATAGGTGTCCCAGTGGTTAGCCTCACCCGTGGTAGCCCCGCAGTTCACTCCACTTTAGACGAGCTTCACACCAGAGCAGTCTTCCTCGCTATTCGTGCCTGAGACGTCAGTCTCCAGGAGTCTTGGAGCATCCTTCAGCGAGTTGACCGGCATGCCTACTCCGCCTCATATGCATACCGCCGGTCCATCTACAGCAGATCCAGTCGCAGTGACTACTCAGAGGCTCCCCTCGTCTGTCGCCTCGTCCGATCCTACGACAGACATACTTGCAGCTTCACAGGCAGCACCAGCCCCAGCTCAGACCTAGACCGCTTCAGCGACACTTCCTGCCACAGAGGGTCAGTCAGTTCAGAGCTCAGGGTCAGATGATGATGGTGCCCAGTTCCAGCTTGCCCCACGTTCTTCAGCGCCCGGCTCGTCCGCTGCTACCCCGCCCTAGGTTTTGGTGTTTGACGCCAAAGGGGGAGAGGGTGTTCGAGTATGTAGTCTCAGGGGGAGCTACATTTAGGGGGAGCTAGTTATATAGTATTAGCTTATTATATACATTTGGAGTTTTATTTGTGTGATACACTATTACTTATGCATTTGTGTGTTTACTTTCATGCATACTATTATATATATGTGATAGTGCTATCTACATGGTTGTGATATTTGACATGTGTGACTTCTACTTTGCTTTATCTATATGTCATATCACTTGTAATGCTCATTTGCTTTTGCTTCCGCGTTTATACTTCAAAGCAAATGAGCGTTGTTATTTGTACTCGTGCTTAATTCATATCCTTTGAGTACATTGTGTTGGCTTGGGTCATATAAGCTTGACTAACTCTCTTGTCCTTATTGACAAAAACTTATATGAACCAAGCCCGTCAAAAAAACCTCACTCCATAACATACTCGAGGTGGTATTGTCATCAATCACCAAAAAGGGGGAGATTGAAAGCATCTAGGCCCCTAGTTGGATTTCGGTGATTAATGTCAATACAAGATTACTATGACTAACGTGTGTTTTGCAGAGGCAATTAAGTTAGGTCATAGTAATGGAGATCGATTGGGCAATCGAGGTCGTCATGCCCCTACGATGGAAATTGTTTCGGTTTTCAAAGGATGGACGACAAGGTTAAGGATAACTAGTTCTAAGTGTCGATTGGAGTTGGAGAGACACTTAGAGTAGTTTAGGACTTTGTTTTTCCTTTGGCCGTACTATTAAGGGGGGTATGAACGGGTAGCTTGACCTAGTTGAGTCTAGTGAGTTAGGTGTGGTGCACACTTGTTAAAACTAGCTCTAGGTAGCTCCTATGAATGCCTAAGATCCTTTGGAGCAAACTTCATTCACATATGATCGAGAGTTGGAAGTGAATGGAGGGTCAAATACTGACCGGACGCTGGCTCCGGTGCGACCGGACGCTGGCCGCAGGGTCCGGTCGGTCCATTTGACTGAGGAGAACAAGTCTAGAGTGACCGGACGCTGGAAGGTCGAGTGACCGGACGCTGAGGACCAGCGTCCGGTCGACTCCAGTAAGGGTCTAGACTTGAGAAAGTGAGACCGGACGCGTCCGGTCAGTGGTGACCGGACCCTGTGTATCCAGCGTCCGGTCATTTCCAGTAAGCATCCAAGAGCGACCGGACGCGTCCGGTCGGTACTGACCGAACCCTGACAGCGTCCGGTCATCACTTGAAAAATGTTCGCGGGTTGAACTGACCGGAGCGTCCGGTCAAAACGATCGGAGCGTCCGGTCACCCCGCAGAAGCTCATAACGGTTCGTTTTTCAGGCTGCCTTATAAATAGAAGCTTCACTCGTGAGTGGAGCAACTTTTGCTCATTCCAACAGCTGAGAAACACGTTTGTGAGTGCCAAGAAGAGCAAGGTCCTAGTGAGGTGTTTGTGATTTGAGAATCCAAGAGAGTAGCCTCACTAGCAAATCAAGAGTAGCAAAGTGTGCATCCATCTTCTCATTAGGCTTTGCGTGGTCAAGTGAGAGTTCGTGCTTGTTACTCTTGGTGATCGCCATCACCTAGACGGCTTGGTGGTGATTGGGAGTGTGGTGTTCACCCGGCGGAGCTTGTGGGTGACCCTACTCAAGTTGTGAGCGGCTTTGGGTGATTCGCCGTGATGGAGTGTCGAAGAATCAACCCGTAGAGAGCACTTGATCCTTGCGCGGATCAAGGGGGAGCTACACCCTTGCGCGGGTGCTCCAACGAGGACTAGTGGGGAGTGGCGACTCTCCGATACCTCGGCAAAACATCGCCGCGTTCCTTCCTCTCTCTATTTACTATGAGCACTTACTTTGAGTATTTACTTTGAGCAATTCAATACTTGTTTTACATCCATAGAATTGCTTGCTAGAGTAAGTTTGGAACATAGGTTGCGGGGTTGTTGTGCTTTAGTTTGAAATAAACACTTTTCTAGGCACAAGGGGTTAACTGGGCTATCCGTAGGATTTGATTATTGCAAGAGAATTTAGAATTAGCCCAATTCACCCCCCCCCTCTTGGGCATCTTGATCCTTTCAACATCCATCTGATGTAATTCTAAATCGTAATGTGCTACAAGCGCCATTATGATTCTAAAAGGATCCTTACATGAGACTAGAGAAAATGTCTTATTATAATCTATACCTTCTCTTTGCGTGAAGCCTTTCGCCAAAAGTCGCGCTTTGAATCTTTCTATATTCCCTTTGGAGTCATGTTTGGTTTTGTAGACCCATTTATAGCCTACTATCTTGGCTCCTAAGTCCCAAACACCGTTGGTTTTTATTGATTTCATTTCACCTTCCATGGCTTCAAGCCACTTTGATGAGTAAGCTCTTCTCATGGCTTCTTCAAATGAGGTGGGATCACCCTCCATTTGAAATTCCTCACATTCATAAACTTCATAATCTTCAGGAATGGCTGATCTCCTGGCTCTTTGAGACCTTCTAGGGGCCTCGTTAGATGACGCTTATTCTATATGAGACTGTTGTTGCTCTTCCTCATGTGTGACAATGGGTTCTATGGGATCCTAAACGATAGGTTCCTCATGTTCATTCATTGTTCCACAGGAGAACTAACAACATGTGTTGTTACTACAGTGTCTTGCACTATTGGTACAACAACAACAGGTAGCGTGAAGAATGGTTCCTAAACCATCGAAGTGAGCACGTATACCCGCTTCTCTTCAAAATTAATTTCTCACACTACCATGCTCCCCCTGATCATATCATCCTCCAAGAACATAGCATGTCTTGTTTCTACAAACTTCATTTGTCTATCAGGACAATAGAAGCGGTAACCTTTTGACTTTTCTGGATAGCCAATGAAATGGCAACTGACTGTCTTAGAGTCTAACTTCCCTATGTTTAGGTTAAAGACTTTTGCCTCAGCTGGACAACCCCACACACATGAATGGTTAAGTGAGGGTTCATTTCCTGTCCACAACTCATATGGTGTTTTGGGCACCAACTTACTTGGCACACGATTAAGAATATGAATGGCGGCTTTCAACGCCTCCATCCATAAACTTATTGGTAGGATAGAGAAATTTATCATGCTTCTTACCATATCCATTAAGGTATGGGTGCGTCTTTTAGCTACTCCATTCTGTTGAGGCTCGCCTAGTGTAGAATACTGGGCAACTATGCCATTTTCCTATAAGAACCTTGCAAATGGTCCAGGAACTTGGTCATATGGGGTGTGTCGATTGTAGTACTCTCCCCCATGGTCAGACCTTACTACTTTAATCTTTAAGTTATGCTGATTTTCTACTTCAACCTTAAATATCTTAAATTTATCCAACACTTATGATCTTTCCTTAATTGGATAAATATAGCCAAAACGAGAATAATCATCTGTGAATGTTATAAATGAATCATAACCATCCACACTTTTCATAGGAAAAGAACCACAGATGTCTGTGTGAACTATTTCTAAAATTCTCGTGCTTCCTTTGTCATCTTTCTTTATTTTCTTAATGAACTTTCCTTTTATGCAATCAATGCATTGCTCTAAATCTAAAAATTCTAAAGGCAGAAGAATTGATTTCTTAATCAATCACTCTATTCTCCCCCTCAAAATATGGCCTAAACGACAGTGCCATAATTTCGAAGATACATCATGCACTCTCTTCCTCTTATTTGTTGCATTCATAGACGAGGAAGCATTTTCATTCTCAGAAAGTGATAAAAAAATAAAGCTTGTCTTGTCAGAAGGCAAGACCAACACACTTATTATTAATCACAATCCGACATTTGCCATTATCAAAATGGCAATCATATCCACCATCATCTAATCTTGAAATACTTATCAAGTTTCTATGCAAAGAGGGTACATAAAGAATATCTGAAAGTTGAAGTCTAAAACCATCATCAAATTCTAGAGAAAGATCTCCAATGGCTTTAACTTTAGCTTCAACTCCATTTGTAACTTTAATTCTTCTTTCTCCTCTTTGCAGGGTTCTCCTCGTACGGAATCCCTTTAATGAATTTGCAACATGAACAGTTGCACCTGAATCAATCCACCAAGTAGATTTTGCATAACTTAAATACAAGGATTCATCTATGAATATAATGAAATCCTCACCTCTCTTCAGAAGGTTCTTCAGGAAGTCTAGACCGTCCCTCTGGTAATGTCCATGCTTCTTGCACCATTTACACTGATCTTTCTCAACTTGAGCATTGTTGTTATTCTGATGATGGTCATTCTAAGGGGCTTTTCCTTGAGGTTTGGCATTCTTATTGAAGTTCTTCTACTTGTTGTCCTTCACAAGGTTAGAGAGTCACCTTGTGAGCTTTTCAGCCTCTCCTCATCTTGAACACACATTGCAATGAGCTTCTCTATATCCCATTTGTAGGGCTGCATATTGTAATTAACAACAAAAAATTTGTATTCCTTAGGTAAGAAAGCAAAAGCCAAATGAATCAGGAACTCATCCTTGAGGCCCAAATCCATTGGCTTCAGCTTCGAAGCCGTGTTGCTCATGTTCAATATGTGCTCTCTGATACTGCCACCAGTGTATTTCTTATTGAACAATTTCTTGATCAAAGTACTAGCATAAGCCTTTGAAGAGCTTTGTGGCGGTATCACAATCTAGGATAGACCCCCTTATAGCATCTAAAATTGTGGACTTAGCCACCATCAAGCACTTGTGGTTTAAAATGTCCTATTTCTTGCGTTCGAGATCATATTTCATCCACACTTCTGTATGATCTCGCTACCGAGCAGTGAAATCAGCATCAGACTCATTTTCTTCCCTCACCAGGTCCACTGGCTCAGTAGGACACGGAAAGGTAAGCGCTAGGTCATTTTTAGACAGCGCAAATGCTAGTTCATACTTCTCTCGCCATACCCTGTAGTTGCCCCCTTTAAGAGGCGGTATGTGCGAGATAAAAGGCATTGGGTTGAGTCCTGAAAAACACCGTCAGAGATAGTGAGAAAATTGACATAATAATTGCATGTCTTAATTTAACGTTGGTCAAAATTAAAACATACAAGTTTCTTTTACACTAATTTTACATCACCGTTTGTCAGAAATAGAATTAATGCATAGAAAACTTTATGAATAACCATTATAATATTGCTATTATCAACGTTGGTCAGAAAAATAACAATATTATAATTTACAGAATAAAAATAACTGCTCTTCAAATTAAATTCTCCCGTCGGTTCGAATTTAATTAGAAGATAATAAACTTTAACATTGCAGCGGAACACATGAAACAATTATTTATCTACTTTTCAGAAGCATTTTACTGTACTAATCTACTCTCTGAAAAAAATTATCCCATTGGTTCAAATTTTGATAGAGATTGAAACTGAACAAAAAATCATCAAAATTTGCTTCTAAAAATGAGTAAAACAATAACTCAGTTTCTACTGTTCATTTGGCCCAGCCCGTTGAAACAGTGCTCGGCCCAGCGGCAAAATGCCGCCCACGCTCGGGGCCCAGCAACGGCCCAACACAGCGCGCGCGCCCGCTCCTCCTCGCCCAGGCCACAACCTAGGCTTGGGCCGGGATTCTCCAACCCCGCCTAGGCCAATTTCGGTCCAGCGAACGCCGACCGTCCATCGCGATCCGACAACCATCCACGCTCCTTGCAAGATCAAAACCGGCATCTGCGGCCGCATCCGAAAACCCTAAGCTCATTCTCACCTCCATCTGTCTCCTCTCCTCAGCACCACGGACAGAAGAAGAGCAGCGATGCGGCTCCACCGCCGGTCCCCTCGTCGGCGTGCGCGCTCGCCCTAGGCTGAGTGTGCCGTAGTCGAGCGGTCTGGACAATGGTGCCCTGATCCCCACACGCGCTGTGGTGGGCTCACCCTAAACCCTAGATCTTCCCCCTTTTCTCCTCAGTGCAACCGACGTCATAGAAGAAGAGTGCGACGCCGGCGTGGGTCCCCTCGCTAGAGCGCGCGCTCCCTAGTGGGTGAGCGCGCCGCCATCGAGCGGTCCTGTGTCGGTGCCTAGAGCCCGTGCGTCGGCGACTAAGCATCGAGCGGTGGCTCGGCCTATTCTGCCCGCACGACGATGGGATTCTACAGCGCGACGGCGATGGTGACGCGCGGTGGGGAGTCCAGGTAGGTCCTCCCCTCCTTTGTCCTTACTCTAGGGTTAGGGTTAGGGTTTCGGGTGGGATTTTAATCTGATTCGAATCGAGTCCCCTCCTTCTGATTTCTTCGTGATTTCTACCCCAAAGACTAGATCTACATCTAGACTAGGCGACTGATACCATTGATAGATGTTTAGGATCACCTAGTTGTAGATCTAGCGGGTGTATACTTGAATTTAGAACATGGCAAACCTTAGAACATAAGCTAAAGCGAGAAACAAAAAGAGAGAGAGAGAGGGTGCAGAGATGCAAACTAACGGCCGCCTTCGAGGAAGACGAGCTGGCTATGGCGGTGCTTGTCGGTGACACGGTGAAGTCCGGCGGTGAAGACGCGGTCGCAGTGGCGGCAGTGCAGAGGCGGCGGTGGCCGGTGGCGGTGCTTCCCGTCGCTGATAGCGCCCCCTCTCTAGATCGGCTAGGGTTATGATGTAGGTGGGGTGTCTGGCGGCTCAGGTGAACCTCATGCCTTGTACCCCGGCCCCCACCTCTCTTTTTATGGCGTTGTGCGACGGGGGCCCACCAAACATGGAGCGGTTGGACGCTCCCGATCAGGGCGCGAATCCAAGGGTCTAATTGGGTCAATTGGTAGAGATCAATCTAACAACTGTGATATGAGGTCAAATCTTCAATGGCTTACCAAATCCTAATGTCAAATATCAAACTCCCGCTGCAAATAAGTTCTTGGACTGATTCCAGTGTCTAAACCAATCGGAGGCAAAGACATGGGAAACACGTACAGCAATCTCTGTAATCCATTATTTTTTCCATAAAGGTCGTTGAATTATTCTCTCATCATCACATTAATCGTATACTTGCAATATTGCACCCATCATCACCTGCTCTTCAGTTAGCCTAACTGGCTTAGAAAATTTGATTCCACTTGAATGGAGTCAAGTTTTATATTTTCACTGCGATCTATACTAAGTCAAAGCACCAATTGTAGATCTAGCTAGAGAGGGCTCCATTGTGCGCCGTGGCCATGCATTGTTTGACATAACGCTCAAAACTACTACGAAGTGAGGCGCCACCTAGGCACACCAACCATACGTGTGCGAGGGTGACATTTCAACATGGCTGCGACGACCACCGGTGCAAGTGACACATCGTCGGCGTCGACCGAGTGGCCGTCGCCGTCGGAGCTCATGGAGAAGCTTCCGTCACAGCAGCAGGTTGAGGTTGTGCTGTTCGCGAGCCCCGGAGCGGGCCACCTCATCCCGCTGGTGGAGCTCGCGCGGCGGCTCGCCACGGACCATGGCTTCGCGGTCACGCTGGTCACGCTCACCGGCATGTCCGACCCAGCCAAGGAAGCCGCGGTGCTGTCCTCGCTGCCGTCCTCAGTCGCGACCGCGGTGCTCCCTGCCGTGTCCCTCGACGACCTCCCGCCAGACATCGGCTTCGGTACCCTCATGTTCGAGCTCGTCCGGCGCTCGCTGCCACACCTCCGCGCGCTCCTGGAGGGCGCCAGCCACGGCCCGGTGACCGCGCTCGTCTGCGACTTCTTCGGAACCGCGGCGCTGCCGCTCGGCGCGGAGCTCGGCGCGCAGGGGTACGTATTCTTCGCGAACAGCTTAGCCATGATCTCCATCATGCGCCACATTGTGGAGCTCCATGGCGACGACGCCATCACCGGCGAATACCGTGACCTCCCGGACCCGCTCCCGCTCCCTGGAGGCCCGGTTCTCCGCCACGCCGACCTCCCAGAGGGGTTCCGGGACCGGAACGACCCGGTGTACGCCTATCTCGTTGAGGACGCGCGGAGATACGGCCGTGCCGACGGCTTCTTGGTCAACAGCTTCGAGGAGCTGGAGGTCGCCATGGCGGAAACGTTCAAGCGGGACGCCGAGGATGGCGCGTTCCCGCCGGTGTACCCTGTGGGGCCCTTCGTCCGGTCAAGCTCCAGCGAAGAAGCCGATGAATCGGCTCGGCATGCTTGGAGTGGCTGGATCGCCAGCCGGAGGACTCGGTGGTATACATCTCCTTCGGCACCGGGGGCGCGCTATCCGTGGAGCAGACGGCCGAGTTCGCCGCCGGGCTGGAGATGAGCGGCCACAGGTTTCTTTGGGTCGTTCGCATGCCGAGCCTCGACGGCAACCCCTGCGCCCTGGGGACGATCCCCGGCGACAAGGACGACCCACTGGCATGGCTGCCAGAGGGATTCTTGGAAAGGACGAGCGGCCGGGGCCTCGCCGTCGTGGCGTGGGCGCCGTAGGTGCGCGTGCTGTCCCACCCGGCGACGGCGTCCTTCGTATCGCACTGCGGCTGGAACTCGACGCTGGAGAGCGTGGCGGCCGGCGTGCCGATGGTCGCGTGGCCACTGTACGCGGAGCAGAAGACGAACGCGGCCATCCTGACCGAGGTGACCGGCGTGGCCCTGCGGCCGGCGGCGCGCGGCGACGGCCACGGATTGGTGACGCGCGAGGAGATCGCGGCCGCGGTGAGGGAGCTCATGGAGGGGGAGAAGGGAAGCGCGGTGCGCGGCCGGGCGAGAGAGCTGCGTCAGGCTTCGAAGCGGGCGTGGTCGTCGGAAGGGCCTTCCCGGCGAGCGATTGGGGAGGTCGCCGGCAAGATGAAGGCTGCCGCTGCACTGGTCAACGGGAATGGATCGATTGCATGATTCGTTTTGTTCCCGTGAATCAGATGAGATAAAAACTAAATTTTCTGTTAATTCAAGTAATTTTTGTTCTCCTCAATACCATTCCGTGGGTGTAGTAATTATTATGGTTTATGGACTAGAAGTACTCTCTTTTTTTTTTTTTGCGTACGTGTTTCTCTTCTCCTAAGATAATTTTCTGAAAAGAAATCTCACTGGATGTCATAATTTAGCTCTTATTATAGGAGTACAAAAGGAACTTGAAGCATTACAAAGGCAGCTTAAGAACTTATTCTTGTTCTCATGCTTGATCTAAAGTTTTCGTATCAATTCGTTAACTTTAGTGAACCTATAACCTAAGCCAACCATAATTATAAAGGTCACTCCACTACAACTGTGCGGAATAGAAAAATTCGTTGTACCTAGCGAAACATGAGGCCGAGTTTGATCACTCTGTATTCTGAATTTAGGAAACTCGGAGCATCTCTAGTGAGAAGTTGAAAGCGAACTTTAGTAGGACGCATGCAAACTGAACCAAACTAGTGAAGAAAGTGAACCAAGCGTGGAGAGAAATAACTGAACCTTGGTCTGGTTTTTTCAGATCAGCCGGTTGTTCCTCCTCATAAAACACTGTTCATCAACCAGCCGCTACAGTGTTCTTCTCTCACAAAACCAGCCAATTAGAAAAATCTTGAGTGTCCTCCCCATTGATAAATATGGGCACATTGTGACCGTGCTACATCAAGGTGATCTTTCCACCGCTACACCGACACAAATCTTGGGAAAGATCAATGCTCATGAGATGTACATGCACATCACACCACAAGATGGCTCATCCTCTACAAAGAAGAAAGAGAAGGACTTTGCATTCAAAGCTAGCCAAGACAAGGGCAAAGCAAGACTTGAGTATGAAAGCTCAAGTGATGAAGATGATGAAGAAAGCCTTGCCCTCATGGTAAAGAAGACCACCAAGATGCTAAAAAGGCTAAATAAGAGTGGCATCAAGTTTGATAGCAAGAAGAAGAAGTTCTTTACTAGCTCAAGAAGAAAGCCAATCTCCGAGATGGATTGCTACAATTGTGGTGAACTTGGCCACCTAGCTCATCAATGCACAAAGCCTAAGAAAGAAAAGTTCAAGAACAAGGGCAAGAAAGATGAGTCAAGCGATGAAGATGAAAAGAAAAAGAACAAGCCATACAAGAAGAGATATGGCAAGTGTAGAGAAGAAGAAGGCTCAAGCTCAACACCAACAATCAAAGCCAAAGCCAAAGCCAAAGAGATGTTTTGAGTGTGGACAAGAAGGCCACTTTGCTCATGAGTGTCAAACTCCACCACCACAACCCTTGCCCAAGCATGCTAGACCCTTTGCCTTCAATGCTCACTACATGCTTAGAAAAGATTCGAGTGGAAAAATGAAAGTCATGTTCTTAGGTCCCCCCAACAAGAGTAGGCCTAAGAAAATTTGGGTGGCTAAGTCACTTGTTGAGAAGGTGAAGGGCCCTCAACAAGCTTGGATCCCTAAAGCTTGAATCTCTTGTGTGTAGGTGAACTACAAGATCGGTGGAAGTCATTGGGTTATTGATAGTGGTTGCACTCAACATATGACCGGTGATCCTCGTATGTTCACCTCACTAAATGAAGAGGTAGATGGACAAGAGAAAATAACATTTGGAGATAATTCAAAGGGCAAGGTTAAAGGATTGGGCAAAGTGGCAATATCAAATGATCATTCCATCTCCAATGTGCTCTATGTTGCTTCATTGAGCTTCAACTTGCTATCCGTTGGACAATTGTGTGATCTTGGCTTTCAATGCTTATTCACCGAGAAGGAGGTTGTTGTATCCAAGGTAGATGATAATCAAGTGATATTCAATGGATTTAGATACAACAACTTATATCTAGTTGACTTCACCTCCGAAGATGCAAACTTGAAGACTTGCCTATTCACCAAAACAACACTTGGGTGGCTATGGCATAGAAGACTTGCTCATGTTGGGATGAGCTCACTCAAGAAGCTTATGAAGAATGATTTGGTGAGAGGGTTGAAGGATATGAAGTTTGAGAAGGACAAGCTTTGTAGTGCATGTCAAGCCGGCAAGCAAGTTGCAAACACTCATCCAACTAAAGCTTTCATGTCAACCACAAGAGTGCTAGAACTTCTACACATAGATTTATTTGGACCAACAACATACAAGAGTTTGGGAGGAAATCTCTATTGTCTTGTGATTGTGGATGACTATTCAAGATATACATGGGTGTTCTTCCTTCATGACAAATCCGAAGTTGCATCTTGTTTCAAGAAGTTTGCCAAGAGAGCTCAAAATGAATTTGAAGTGAAGCTCAAGAAGATAAGAAGTGACAATGGCAAAGAGTTTGACAACACAAACATAGAAGCTTATTGTGATGAAGTTGGAATCAAACATGAAGTCTCCGCAACCTATACTCCTCAACAAAATGGTGTAGTTGAGAGGAAGAACCAGACTTTGATCACTCTTGCAAGAACAATGCTAGATGAGTACAACACCCCCAAAGCTCTATGGGCGGAAGCAATAAACACCGCATGTTATGCATCCAACCGCCTATTTCTTCAAAAGTTCCTTGTCAAGACACCATATGAGTTGCTCAATGGGAAGAAGCCGGACGTCTCCTTCTTTAGGGTGTTTGGTTGCAAGTGCTACATCTACAAGAAGCGGCAACACCTAGGGAAGTTTCAAAGGCATTGTGATATAGGTTTTCTTGTTGGTTACTCATTGAAGTCCAAAGCATATAGAGTATTTAATCATGCCACCGGCTTGGTTGAAGAAACATATGATGTGGAATTTGATGAATCTAACGGCTCCCAAGGAGCACATGAGAATCTTGATGATGTAGGTGATGAACCATTGAGGGAGGCTATGAAGAATATTCCGGTGGGAGACATCAAGCCAAAAGATGATGAAGATGATGTACAAGTCATTAACCAACCTTCTTCATCAAATGTACCACAAGATGGTGAAAAAGTTGGGAGAGTAGAAAATGAAGATACTCATATCTCCCATGAGCAAATGGTGGTACAAGCGCAAGATGTTGATGCTCCACAACCTCCTCCTCAAGTGGTCAATAGAAGAAACACACCTCTCCTACAAGATCATCCACAAGATCTCATCATAGGGAGTCCAACAAAGGGGGTGATGACTCGATCTCAAAAACTTACCTCATTTATTGCTCATCACTCTTTTGTTTCTTGCTATGAGCCTACCAAGGTAGAAGAAGCTCTTAAAGATCCGGATTGGATCAATGCCATGCATGAAGAGTTGAACAACTTCACTCATAATGAAGTTTGGAATCTTGAAGAGCGACCAAAAGGTGCAAGAGTCATTGGAACAAAGTGGGTGTTCCGCAACAAGCAAGATGATCAAGGTGTTGTTGTGAGGAACAAGGCAAGACTAGTTGCAAAGGGGTTCTCTCAAGTTGAAGGTCTAGATTTTGGAGAGACCTTTGCACCGGTTGCAAGATTAGAAGCCATTCGTATCCTTCTTGCATATGCATCACATCATGAAATGAAACTATATCAAATGGATGTGAAAAGTGCCTTTTTAAATGGCTTTATAAATGAACTAGTCTATGTTGATCAACCTCCCGGGTTTGAAGACCCTAGATATCCTAATCATGTTTATAGGTTGTCCAAGGCATTATATGGGCTTAAGCAAGCCCCACGAGCTTGGTATGAGCGCCTTCGAGACTTCCTCATTGAGAAGGGCTTCACCATTGGGAAGGTCGACACCACACTATTCACCAAGAAGCTTGATGGGCATATCTTCATTTGTCAAGTATATGTTGATGATATCATCTTTGGATCATCAAATGAAGACTCATGCAAAGAATTTGGTGAATTGATGTCGAAGGAGTTCGAGATGTCAATGATTGGTGAGCTTACATTCTTTCTTGGTTTTCAAGTCAAGCAAATGAAAGAAGGCATCTTCATCTCTCAAGAGAAATACACAAAAGATCTTCTCAAGAGATTCAAGATGGATGAATGTAAGCCAATCAAGACCCCAATGCCTACCAATGGACATCTCGACCTAGATGAGGGAGGTAACTCGGTTGATCAAACTCTCTACAGTTCTATGATTGGTAGCTTGTTATATTTAACCGCATCTAGGCACGACATCATGTTTAGTGTGTGTATGTGTGCTAGATTTCAAGCTAGTCCTAAGGAAACACATTTAATTACCATAAAAAGAATCCTTAGGTATCTTAAGCACACACCAAGCATTGGCCTTTGGTATCCCAAAGGAGCTTTATTTGAATTAATTGGCAATTCCGATTCGGACTACGCCGGATGCAAAGTTGATAGAAAGAGCACATCCGGAGGGTGCCATTTGCTTGGTAGATCACTTGTGTCTTGGTCCTCCAAGAAACAAAATAGTATGGCTTTGTCCACCGCCGAAGCGGAATACATTACCGCGGGTTCCTGTTGTGCACAAATATTATACATGAAACAAACTTTACTAGACTATGGAGTAGTTCTAGAGAAAGTTCCTCTTTTGTGCGACAATGAAAGTGTGGTAAAACTTGCAAATAATCCGGTTCAACACTCTCGCACCAAGCATATAGATATCCGCCATCACTTTCTAAGAGATCATGTAGCTAAAAATGATATATCACTAGAAGGTGTAAGATCCGAAGATCAATTAGCGGATATCTTCACTAAACCGCTAGATGAGGCTACATTTTATAGATTGCGGAATGAGCTCAATGTACTTGATTTTAGTAACTTCACTAAAAATTGAGCTTGTGTTGTCCCTTGCATTCATTGTAAAATACAACATGTTTAATTTGTGGCAATGCATATAGGGCTTGTCTAACATGGTTAAGATAACCGCCGAAAAGCGTGTGAAGAAGCTTAACCTTGGATCAAACTTGACAAGCAACTAGATTTACTTACAAGTATTACATATGCATGAATGTTGTTTTGTCGTTTTGTTCCATTTGCCCTCTTGTTGCCTATTTTCTTAAAAAGATGTATAGCCTAAGGCAAAATATTTTGAAAAATATGAGGGTTTGAGAGAGATCACTCACATCAGTCCCAATTGGTGTTTATTTGGATCTTATTCAAGTTGGGACTTGATTGAGAATAGGCAGCGCGAAGGAAGTTTGAAGATTTGCTGGAAAAGGTGCACCGGACGCTGCTGTCCAGCGTCCGGTCAGTTCACAGGAGGTGAACTGCTGATGAGGGAGTGACCGGACGCTGCGTCTGTGCGTCCGGTCAGGAAGGGTTCAGCGTCCGGTCGATCAAGGAAGGACAAGCAGTACTGACCGGACCCTGCCTGCGTCCGGTCATGGAACACCGGACGCGTCCGGTCCCGATTCCAGAGGATTTGGCCCTCTCTGGAATCGACCGGATGCTGGGTGGTAGCGTCCGGTCGCTACCACCGGAGCGTCCGGTCAGTGGATCTCGCGCGTCTTAAGGACTCTTTTCCCCGTTTTCTTTTCTGTCACGCTTTGGGGATTACTTAACCGTACCCGTGTCCTCTGTCTCCCGTCATGCCCTAGCCCGAGCAGCCGCACAGTCGCGCCGCTGCCTCCTCGCGCCCAACCTCGCCACGCCACCGCTCCCGGCCCCCTCGCCAGCCACGCGCCGCCGTACCGCGCCCACAGCCACCGCGCTCCAGCCGAGCCCGCGCGCCACTACAGCCACGCGTCGCCGTCCCGTGCGCCACCGCGCCTACTCAGCACCACGCTGGCCTCCTCGAAGCCAAGCTCGCGAGTAAGGATCGAGGCCAAGCCTCGAAAGCGGCAGTTTGACAGTTGATCTTCATCAGCGACAGTTCACCATCTTGTTTGTTCAGATGGCTCGCACCAAGAACATTGGTGGTGGCCCAGGTGATGATGATCGGAGGCCCCCGCCTCGCTAGCCAGCCGGATCGAAGGGCAAGTCAACCAAGCAGGTGACATCCAAGAAGCGGAAGTACCCCGACGCAGAGACAGCGAGAGCAGCAGCTGTTGCAGAGGCTGCAGAGCGTGCCGAGAGAGGTGGTGCCCACAGCGGAGTTGTCATTGCTGATCAGCCGGTTTCACCAGCACTGAGAGCTGCGATTGAGGATGTTGAGCGTCGTCATGGTAGTCCAGCTGGGACTGCCACGTTTGCAGGACGACGGGTTGCCATTGAGGAGGGTCCGTCAGCACAGTAGCAGCCCCCACCAGCAGAGCCTCAGTCAGCCCAGGAGACTCAGGAGAGTCAGGAGACCGAGCCGGCACCTCAGCTACGCCGCTCGAGTCATACCAGTGCTGCAGTCCACCGAGGCCAGTTACACAGCGCAGGGGTTCACACCCTCCGCCCAGACCACAGGGTCCACCTCCAGTGGTACACCTCGACTTGAGGGCAGCTACAGCCAGGCAGGTTCAGCAGCTATGTTTTGTTGAGTTTGAGGTTTGGTTTCCTCCGAGGAGGGATGAGAGAGCAGCTGAGGGGTTCTACACGCCACTGCAGGAGGATTTCTACAATGCATATCTCAACAGTGGGGCAGTGTTCAGATCTCAGAGGGTCTGTCAGATAGAGTCTATTGTGGCAGTAGCCGGAGAGAGCATTCGACAATACTTGTCATATTTGCCAGGACTGACAGATTTGATTGGACGGACAGGCATATATGTACCATCTTGGGTCTGTCAGTTTTATGCCTCACTCTACATCGATCCTCATCACAGATACATTCACTTTGCTTTTAGAGGCAAAGACTACAGAGTGACGAGTGGCAGAGTCAGAGAGATACTGAGGCTACAGGAGCAGCCTGTCAAGATGCATGAGGTTTGTTATGGACAGCAGGAGCCTCCCAGGCATCCTCATGGAGGGTTGGTGCCTCCTACAGATTTAGTGCGACATTGCTTCAAGGAGCCGTTTGGAGAGGGGTCGAGTAGGAACCCCAGTGACTTGACTCCTACAGTGAGGATACTAGAGGCCATCATCAGGAGGACACTGCTTCCCAGGTTGGGATACAGGGAGGGCCTGACTCGCTTACAGCTCTGGCTTCTCAATGCCATCATGCAGATGACAGTATTTGACATCTGGGACCTCCTTCTTTCAGAGATGGAGGATACTATAGCTGAGGGATTCAAGGGTCGCAGGCAGCTTCCCTATGCTCACTAGATCACGTTCCTCATCCGCAGAGTTGTGCTTGATAAGCCCCCTGGTATGATGGATGAGTATACAGGTGCCACTACAGAGTTCCCAGCCTACAACCTATCACAGAGGATCAGACACGCCACTCCTTAGGCACCCAGATAGCCTAGCCATCATCCTGACGTGCCAGAGTCCGTAGCTCAATAGGATGAGATCATCAGAGGGATTGCAGCCACTGAGGAGGAGGAGCTAGAGGCACAGCAGGAGGTGAGCGAGTATAGTGATAGCTCTGACGACGACTACCAGCCTATACCTCAGATGCCTCCACGCAGACATGATGCAGAGGCCGGTAGCTCCAGTTCTGCTCCACCTGCTCCACAGACAGACCCCGCTCTCATTGCTATTCTTGAGCGGATGCAGCAGGATCAGACACGACAGGCACAGGAGACAGCTGCCAACTTCGCACAGTTTCAGGCTCGTTAGGACAAGTTCTAGTGGCAGCAGCAGCAGCTCCTTCAGCACCAGCAGTTACTTATGCAGCAGCAGCTCATGGGATTCATGCAGCATGTAGTAATAGCCATTGGGGTCCCACTGCCACAGCCTTCGCCCCAGCTTGCACAGCCTCCTACCACTTCGACGACTCCAGCAGTACAGCCCAGTGGGCTCTAGAGTCAGGGACAGCCTCCAGCTCAGTTTGCTTCACTGCCTATATAGGTGTCCCAGTGGTTAGCCTCACCCGTGGTAGCCCCGCAGTTCACTCCACTTTAGACGAGCTTCACACCAGAGCAGTCTTCCTCGCTATTCGTGCCTGAGACGTCAGTCTCCAGGAGTCTTGGAGCATCCTTCAGCGAGTTGACCGGCATGCCTACTCCGCCTCATATGCATACCGCCGGTCCATCTACAGCAGATCCAGTCGCAGTGACTACTCAGAGGCTCCCCTCGTCTGTCGCCTCGTCCGATCCTACGACAGACATACTTGCAGCTTCACAGGCAGCACCAGCCCCAGCTCAGACCTAGACCGCTTCAGCGACACTTCCTGCCACAGAGGGTCAGTCAGTTCAGAGCTCAGGGTCAGATGATGATGGTGCCCAGTTCCAGCTTGCCCCACGTTCTTCAGCGCCCGGCTCGTCCGCTGCTACCCCGCCCTAGGTTTTGGTGTTTGACGCCAAAGGGGGAGAGGGTGTTCGAGTATGTAGTCTCAGGGGGAGCTACATTTAGGGGGAGCTAGTTATATAGTATTAGCTTATTATATACATTTGGAGTTTTATTTGTGTGATACACTATTACTTATGCATTTGTGTGTTTACTTTCATGCATACTATTATATATATGTGATAGTGCTATCTACATGGTTGTGATATTTGACATGTGTGACTTCTACTTTGCTTTATCTATATGTCATATCACTTGTAATGCTCATTTGCTTTTGCTTCCGCGTTTATACTTCAAAGCAAATGAGCGTTGTTATTTGTACTCGTGCTTAATTCATATCCTTTGAGTACATTGTGTTGGCTTGGGTCATATAAGCTTGACTAACTCTCTTGTCCTTATTGACAAAAACTTATATGAACCAAGCCCGTCAAAAAAACCTCACTCCATAACATACTCGAGGTGGTATTGTCATCAATCACCAAAAAGGGGGAGATTGAAAGCATCTAGGCCCCTAGTTGGATTTCGGTGATTAATGTCAATACAAGATTACTATGACTAACGTGTGTTTTGCAGAGGCAATTAAGTTAGGTCATAGTAATGGAGATCGATTGGGCAATCGAGGTCGTCATGCCCCTACGATGGAAATTGTTTCGGTTTTCAAAGGATGGACGACAAGGTTAAGGATAACTAGTTCTAAGTGTCGATTGGAGTTGGAGAGACACTTAGAGTAGTTTAGGACTTTGTTTTTCCTTTGGCCGTACTATTAAGGGGGGTATGAACGGGTAGCTTGACCTAGTTGAGTCTAGTGAGTTAGGTGTGGTGCACACTTGTTAAAACTAGCTCTAGGTAGCTCCTATGAATGCCTAAGATCCTTTGGAGCAAACTTCATTCACATATGATCGAGAGTTGGAAGTGAATGGAGGGTCAAATACTGACCGGACGCTGGCTCCGGTGCGACCGGACGCTGGCCGCAGGGTCCGGTCGGTCCATTTGACTGAGGAGAACAAGTCTAGAGTGACCGGACGCTGGAAGGTCGAGTGACCGGACGCTGAGGACCAGCGTCCGGTCGACTCCAGTAAGGGTCTAGACTTGAGAAAGTGAGACCGGACGCGTCCGGTCAGTGGTGACCGGACCCTGTGTATCCAGCGTCCGGTCATTTCCAGTAAGCATCCAAGAGCGACCGGACGCGTCCGGTCGGTACTGACCGAACCCTGACAGCGTCCGGTCATCACTTGAAAAATGTTCGCGGGTTGAACTGACCGGAGCGTCCGGTCAAAACGATCGGAGCGTCCGGTCACCCCGCAGAAGCTCATAACGGTTCGTTTTTCAGGCTGCCTTATAAATAGAAGCTTCACTCGTGAGTGGAGCAACTTTTGCTCATTCCAACAGCTGAGAAACACGTTTGTGAGTGCCAAGAAGAGCAAGGTCCTAGTGAGGTGTTTGTGATTTGAGAATCCAAGAGAGTAGCCTCACTAGCAAATCAAGAGTAGCAAAGTGTGCATCCATCTTCTCATTAGGCTTTGCGTGGTCAAGTGAGAGTTCGTGCTTGTTACTCTTGGTGATCGCCATCACCTAGACGGCTTGGTGGTGATTGGGAGTGTGGTGTTCACCCGGCGGAGCTTGTGGGTGACCCTACTCAAGTTGTGAGCGGCTTTGGGTGATTCGCCGTGATGGAGTGTCGAAGAATCAACCCGTAGAGAGCACTTGATCCTTGCGCGGATCAAGGGGGAGCTACACCCTTGCGCGGGTGCTCCAACGAGGACTAGTGGGGAGTGGCGACTCTCCGATACCTCGGCAAAACATCGCCGCGTTCCTTCCTCTCTCTATTTACTATGAGCACTTACTTTGAGTATTTACTTTGAGCAATTCAATACTTGTTTTACATCCATAGAATTGCTTGCTAGAGTAAGTTTGGAACATAGGTTGCGGGGTTGTTGTGCTTTAGTTTGAAATAAACACTTTTCTAGGCACAAGGGGTTAACTGGGCTATCCGTAGGATTTGATTATTGCAAGAGAATTTAGAATTAGCCCAATTCACCCCCCCCCTCTTGGGCATCTTGATCCTTTCAACATCCATCTGATGTAATTCTAAATCGTAATGTGCTACAAGCGCCATTATGATTCTAAAAGGATCCTTACATGAGACTAGAGAAAATGTCTTATTATAATCTATACCTTCTCTTTGCGTGAAGCCTTTCGCCAAAAGTCGCGCTTTGAATCTTTCTATATTCCCTTTGGAGTCATGTTTGGTTTTGTAGACCCATTTATAGCCTACTATCTTGGCTCCTAAGTCCCAAACACCGTTGGTTTTTATTGATTTCATTTCACCTTCCATGGCTTCAAGCCACTTTGATGAGTAAGCTCTTCTCATGGCTTCTTCAAATGAGGTGGGATCACCCTCCATTTGAAATTCCTCACATTCATAAACTTCATAATCTTCAGGAATGGCTGATCTCCTGGCTCTTTGAGACCTTCTAGGGGCCTCGTTAGATGACGCTTATTCTATATGAGACTGTTGTTGCTCTTCCTCATGTGTGACAATGGGTTCTATGGGATCCTAAACGATAGGTTCCTCATGTTCATTCATTGTTCCACAGGAGAACTAACAACATGTGTTGTTACTACAGTGTCTTGCACTATTGGTACAACAACAACAGGTAGCGTGAAGAATGGTTCCTAAACCATCGAAGTGAGCACGTATACCCGCTTCTCTTCAAAATTAATTTCTCACACTACCATGCTCCCCCTGATCATATCATCCTCCAAGAACATAGCATGTCTTGTTTCTACAAACTTCATTTGTCTATCAGGACAATAGAAGCGGTAACCTTTTGACTTTTCTGGATAGCCAATGAAATGGCAACTGACTGTCTTAGAGTCTAACTTCCCTATGTTTAGGTTAAAGACTTTTGCCTCAGCTGGACAACCCCACACACATGAATGGTTAAGTGAGGGTTCATTTCCTGTCCACAACTCATATGGTGTTTTGGGCACCAACTTACTTGGCACACGATTAAGAATATGAATGGCGGCTTTCAACGCCTCCATCCATAAACTTATTGGTAGGATAGAGAAATTTATCATGCTTCTTACCATATCCATTAAGGTATGGGTGCGTCTTTTAGCTACTCCATTCTGTTGAGGCTCGCCTAGTGTAGAATACTGGGCAACTATGCCATTTTCCTATAAGAACCTTGCAAATGGTCCAGGAACTTGGTCATATGGGGTGTGTCGATTGTAGTACTCTCCCCCATGGTCAGACCTTACTACTTTAATCTTTAAGTTATGCTGATTTTCTACTTCAACCTTAAATATCTTAAATTTATCCAACACTTATGATCTTTCCTTAATTGGATAAATATAGCCAAAACGAGAATAATCATCTGTGAATGTTATAAATGAATCATAACCATCCACACTTTTCATAGGAAAAGAACCACAGATGTCTGTGTGAACTATTTCTAAAATTCTCGTGCTTCCTTTGTCATCTTTCTTTATTTTCTTAATGAACTTTCCTTTTATGCAATCAATGCATTGCTCTAAATCTAAAAATTCTAAAGGCAGAAGAATTGATTTCTTAATCAATCACTCTATTCTCCCCCTCAAAATATGGCCTAAACGACAGTGCCATAATTTCGAAGATACATCATGCACTCTCTTCCTCTTATTTGTTGCATTCATAGACGAGGAAGCATTTTCATTCTCAGAAAGTGATAAAAAAATAAAGCTTGTCTTGTCAGAAGGCAAGACCAACACACTTATTATTAATCACAATCCGACATTTGCCATTATCAAAATGGCAATCATATCCACCATCATCTAATCTTGAAATACTTATCAAGTTTCTATGCAAAGAGGGTACATAAAGAATATCTGAAAGTTGAAGTCTAAAACCATCATCAAATTCTAGAGAAAGATCTCCAATGGCTTTAACTTTAGCTTCAACTCCATTTGTAACTTTAATTCTTCTTTCTCCTCTTTGCAGGGTTCTCCTCGTACGGAATCCCTTTAATGAATTTGCAACATGAACAGTTGCACCTGAATCAATCCACCAAGTAGATTTTGCATAACTTAAATACAAGGATTCATCTATGAATATAATGAAATCCTCACCTCTCTTCAGAAGGTTCTTCAGGAAGTCTAGACCGTCCCTCTGGTAATGTCCATGCTTCTTGCACCATTTACACTGATCTTTCTCAACTTGAGCATTGTTGTTATTCTGATGATGGTCATTCTAAGGGGCTTTTCCTTGAGGTTTGGCATTCTTATTGAAGTTCTTCTACTTGTTGTCCTTCACAAGGTTAGAGAGTCACCTTGTGAGCTTTTCAGCCTCTCCTCATCTTGAACACACATTGCAATGAGCTTCTCTATATCCCATTTGTAGGGCTGCATATTGTAATTAACAACAAAAAATTTGTATTCCTTAGGTAAGAAAGCAAAAGCCAAATGAATCAGGAACTCATCCTTGAGGCCCAAATCCATTGGCTTCAGCTTCGAAGCCGTGTTGCTCATGTTCAATATGTGCTCTCTGATACTGCCACCAGTGTATTTCTTATTGAACAATTTCTTGATCAAAGTACTAGCATAAGCCTTTGAAGAGCTTTGTGGCGGTATCACAATCTAGGATAGACCCCCTTATAGCATCTAAAATTGTGGACTTAGCCACCATCAAGCACTTGTGGTTTAAAATGTCCTATTTCTTGCGTTCGAGATCATATTTCATCCACACTTCTGTATGATCTCGCTACCGAGCAGTGAAATCAGCATCAGACTCATTTTCTTCCCTCACCAGGTCCACTGGCTCAGTAGGACACGGAAAGGTAAGCGCTAGGTCATTTTTAGACAGCGCAAATGCTAGTTCATACTTCTCTCGCCATACCCTGTAGTTGCCCCCTTTAAGAGGCGGTATGTGCGAGATAAAAGGCATTGGGTTGAGTCCTGAAAAACACCGTCAGAGATAGTGAGAAAATTGACATAATAATTGCATGTCTTAATTTAACGTTGGTCAAAATTAAAACATACAAGTTTCTTTTACACTAATTTTACATCACCGTTTGTCAGAAATAGAATTAATGCATAGAAAACTTTATGAATAACCATTATAATATTGCTATTATCAACGTTGGTCAGAAAAATAACAATATTATAATTTACAGAATAAAAATAACTGCTCTTCAAATTAAATTCTCCCGTCGGTTCGAATTTAATTAGAAGATAATAAACTTTAACATTGCAGCGGAACACATGAAACAATTATTTATCTACTTTTCAGAAGCATTTTACTGTACTAATCTACTCTCTGAAAAAAATTATCCCATTGGTTCAAATTTTGATAGAGATTGAAACTGAACAAAAAATCATCAAAATTTGCTTCTAAAAATGAGTAAAACAATAACTCAGTTTCTACTGTTCATTTGGCCCAGCCCGTTGAAACAGTGCTCGGCCCAGCGGCAAAATGCCGCCCACGCTCGGGGCCCAGCAACGGCCCAACACAGCGCGCGCGCCCGCTCCTCCTCGCCCAGGCCACAACCTAGGCTTGGGCCGGGATTCTCCAACCCCGCCTAGGCCAATTTCGGTCCAGCGAACGCCGACCGTCCATCGCGATCCGACAACCATCCACGCTCCTTGCAAGATCAAAACCGGCATCTGCGGCCGCATCCGAAAACCCTAAGCTCATTCTCACCTCCATCTGTCTCCTCTCCTCAGCACCACGGACAGAAGAAGAGCAGCGATGCGGCTCCACCGCCGGTCCCCTCGTCGGCGTGCGCGCTCGCCCTAGGCTGAGTGTGCCGTAGTCGAGCGGTCTGGACAATGGTGCCCTGATCCCCACACGCGCTGTGGTGGGCTCACCCTAAACCCTAGATCTTCCCCCTTTTCTCCTCAGTGCAACCGACGTCATAGAAGAAGAGTGCGACGCCGGCGTGGGTCCCCTCGCTAGAGCGCGCGCTCCCTAGTGGGTGAGCGCGCCGCCATCGAGCGGTCCTGTGTCGGTGCCTAGAGCCCGTGCGTCGGCGACTAAGCATCGAGCGGTGGCTCGGCCTATTCTGCCCGCACGACGATGGGATTCTACAGCGCGACGGCGATGGTGACGCGCGGTGGGGAGTCCAGGTAGGTCCTCCCCTCCTTTGTCCTTACTCTAGGGTTAGGGTTAGGGTTTCGGGTGGGATTTTAATCTGATTCGAATCGAGTCCCCTCCTTCTGATTTCTTCGTGATTTCTACCCCAAAGACTAGATCTACATCTAGACTAGGCGACTGATACCATTGATAGATGTTTAGGATCACCTAGTTGTAGATCTAGCGGGTGTATACTTGAATTTAGAACATGGCAAACCTTAGAACATAAGCTAAAGCGAGAAACAAAAAGAGAGAGAGAGAGGGTGCAGAGATGCAAACTAACGGCCGCCTTCGAGGAAGACGAGCTGGCTATGGCGGTGCTTGTCGGTGACACGGTGAAGTCCGGCGGTGAAGACGCGGTCGCAGTGGCGGCAGTGCAGAGGCGGCGGTGGCCGGTGGCGGTGCTTCCCGTCGCTGATAGCGCCCCCTCTCTAGATCGGCTAGGGTTATGATGTAGGTGGGGTGTCTGGCGGCTCAGGTGAACCTCATGCCTTGTACCCCGGCCCCCACCTCTCTTTTTATGGCGTTGTGCGACGGGGGCCCACCAAACATGGAGCGGTTGGACGCTCCCGATCAGGGCGCGAATCCAAGGGTCTAATTGGGTCAATTGGTAGAGATCAATCTAACAACTGTGATATGAGGTCAAATCTTCAATGGCTTACCAAATCCTAATGTCAAATATCAAACTCCCGCTGCAAATAAGTTCTTGGACTGATTCCAGTGTCTAAACCAATCGGAGGCAAAGACATGGGAAACACGTACAGCAATCTCTGTAATCCATTATTTTTTCCATAAAGGTCGTTGAATTATTCTCTCATCATCACATTAATCGTATACTTGCAATATTGCACCCATCATCACCTGCTCTTCAGTTAGCCTAACTGGCTTAGAAAATTTGATTCCACTTGAATGGAGTCAAGTTTTATATTTTCACTGCGATCTATACTAAGTCAAAGCACCAATTGTAGATCTAGCTAGAGAGGGCTCCATTGTGCGCCGTGGCCATGCATTGTTTGACATAACGCTCAAAACTACTACGAAGTGAGGCGCCACCTAGGCACACCAACCATACGTGTGCGAGGGTGACATTTCAACATGGCTGCGACGACCACCGGTGCAAGTGACACATCGTCGGCGTCGACCGAGTGGCCGTCGCCGTCGGAGCTCATGGAGAAGCTTCCGTCACAGCAGCAGGTTGAGGTTGTGCTGTTCGCGAGCCCCGGAGCGGGCCACCTCATCCCGCTGGTGGAGCTCGCGCGGCGGCTCGCCACGGACCATGGCTTCGCGGTCACGCTGGTCACGCTCACCGGCATGTCCGACCCAGCCAAGGAAGCCGCGGTGCTGTCCTCGCTGCCGTCCTCAGTCGCGACCGCGGTGCTCCCTGCCGTGTCCCTCGACGACCTCCCGCCAGACATCGGCTTCGGTACCCTCATGTTCGAGCTCGTCCGGCGCTCGCTGCCACACCTCCGCGCGCTCCTGGAGGGCGCCAGCCACGGCCCGGTGACCGCGCTCGTCTGCGACTTCTTCGGAACCGCGGCGCTGCCGCTCGGCGCGGAGCTCGGCGCGCAGGGGTACGTATTCTTCGCGAACAGCTTAGCCATGATCTCCATCATGCGCCACATTGTGGAGCTCCATGGCGACGACGCCATCACCGGCGAATACCGTGACCTCCCGGACCCGCTCCCGCTCCCTGGAGGCCCGGTTCTCCGCCACGCCGACCTCCCAGAGGGGTTCCGGGACCGGAACGACCCGGTGTACGCCTATCTCGTTGAGGACGCGCGGAGATACGGCCGTGCCGACGGCTTCTTGGTCAACAGCTTCGAGGAGCTGGAGGTCGCCATGGCGGAAACGTTCAAGCGGGACGCCGAGGATGGCGCGTTCCCGCCGGTGTACCCTGTGGGGCCCTTCGTCCGGTCAAGCTCCAGCGAAGAAGCCGATGAATCGGCTCGGCATGCTTGGAGTGGCTGGATCGCCAGCCGGAGGACTCGGTGGTATACATCTCCTTCGGCACCGGGGGCGCGCTATCCGTGGAGCAGACGGCCGAGTTCGCCGCCGGGCTGGAGATGAGCGGCCACAGGTTTCTTTGGGTCGTTCGCATGCCGAGCCTCGACGGCAACCCCTGCGCCCTGGGGACGATCCCCGGCGACAAGGACGACCCACTGGCATGGCTGCCAGAGGGATTCTTGGAAAGGACGAGCGGCCGGGGCCTCGCCGTCGTGGCGTGGGCGCCGTAGGTGCGCGTGCTGTCCCACCCGGCGACGGCGTCCTTCGTATCGCACTGCGGCTGGAACTCGACGCTGGAGAGCGTGGCGGCCGGCGTGCCGATGGTCGCGTGGCCACTGTACGCGGAGCAGAAGACGAACGCGGCCATCCTGACCGAGGTGACCGGCGTGGCCCTGCGGCCGGCGGCGCGCGGCGACGGCCACGGATTGGTGACGCGCGAGGAGATCGCGGCCGCGGTGAGGGAGCTCATGGAGGGGGAGAAGGGAAGCGCGGTGCGCGGCCGGGCGAGAGAGCTGCGTCAGGCTTCGAAGCGGGCGTGGTCGTCGGAAGGGCCTTCCCGGCGAGCGATTGGGGAGGTCGCCGGCAAGATGAAGGCTGCCGCTGCACTGGTCAACGGGAATGGATCGATTGCATGATTCGTTTTGTTCCCGTGAATCAGATGAGATAAAAACTAAATTTTCTGTTAATTCAAGTAATTTTTGTTCTCCTCAATACCATTCCGTGGGTGTAGTAATTATTATGGTTTATGGACTAGAAGTACTCTCTTTTTTTTTTTTTGCGTACGTGTTTCTCTTCTCCTAAGATAATTTTCTGAAAAGAAATCTCACTGGATGTCATAATTTAGCTCTTATTATAGGAGTACAAAAGGAACTTGAAGCATTACAAAGGCAGCTTAAGAACTTATTCTTGTTCTCATGCTTGATCTAAAGTTTTCGTATCAATTCGTTAACTTTAGTGAACCTATAACCTAAGCCAACCATAATTATAAAGGTCACTCCACTACAACTGTGCGGAATAGAAAAATTCGTTGTACCTAGCGAAACATGAGGCCGAGTTTGATCACTCTGTATTCTGAATTTAGGAAACTCGGAGCATCTCTAGTGAGAAGTTGAAAGCGAACTTTAGTAGGACGCATGCAAACTGAACCAAACTAGTGAAGAAAGTGAACCAAGCGTGGAGAGAAATAACTGAACCTTGGTCTGGTTTTTTCAGATCAGCCGGTTGTTCCTCCTCATAAAACACTGTTCATCAACCAGCCGCTACAGTGTTCTTCTCTCACAAAACCAGCCAATTTCAATCAAGTTTCAGACCAGCGAACGAGGCCTATAGTCGATTCCAAAAAAAAATGGAGGGGTGCTATGTTCAAATCAAATACATCCCTCTGTCCTCAATTATAAGTCATTTTAGCTTTTCTAAGTACTTAGATTTTACTATACACTTAGATATATGATATGTCTAGATACATGCGCCCTGTTCACTTGGCTTATAAGTCATACTTTTTCAGTCGACAATACTTTCAGCCATAGCTTATCAGCCAAACGAACAGGGCTATAATAAAAATTGGAGTATGTAGAAAGGTGAAAATAACCATAAATTAAGTTACAACGGAGGGAGTAATTGATTTGAGAACTAATGTCTAGAACATCATCCTAAGTTTAAAAATAGAGAGGTAGTACTATATGACTATATCCATTCACAAGATTGATTGTCGCCTAAGGAATATGGGATCTCCATACTACATAGCAAAGATAGACTGTTGCACACAACCCAGAAAATCTTGAGGAAAAAAAAACTATCCACTATCCACAACGTAAACTCACTGTATACATTTGTGGTTCATTTCGAGCTAGTTCTCCAGTAGGCTCATTTAACTGACGCCCTCAGTTTCAAAGGGCAGACCTAGTGTAGTGGTGAGAACTATCTCACTAAGTCACTAGATCATGAGTTTGAAACAGCCTCTTCGAAGATTTTACGGAGGAAGACTTGTCTCGGTTTTTCCTTTCCCCAGACCCCACTCATGTGGGAGCCTCAGGCACTGGGTCTGCCCTTTTTTTCAGTTTTGGATGTCTGTGTTCATTTCGAAATATTGTGGATTTTTAAAAAGAAATAATATCCTGGCGTCTCTGACAGCAGCAAGCTACAGAGAAAAAGAGCAAGCAGCCCAGCGACGAGATGGGCCATTTGCTCAGCAGAACTAGGCCAGTTAAGGTTTGGGTCTGGTCCGGGTAGAATCGTTGGGTTCGGCCGAAAGTCAATCAATCGCATATAGGTTTATCTGAAAATGACATCTCACTATTTCGGAAGGGGACTAGGATTATTGATATAATAAAGGGAAAACGCACAAAACTCGAAGACAATTTTTGCGAAAACTTTTCTCGAAATTTGGAGCATTAGAACTACAGAGATTATGAAAAGTTTGCTTATTATAGTACATGATATTAATTTACATCCTCAATGATGTATGTGAAATGGGAAATTAAAATGATGTATATAAGCCGGACCGTTTGATGCCCCTATAACCGTTATACAGAGCAAAACCTCAGCACAAGGTATACTCGCAATCAAGAAGGCGGGTCAGGATCTCCTGGCAGCTTGGACGCCTCTGCGGTTCTGCCCAGCAATCTGTTGAACAGGAATGCAGCATGTTTTTAGGGTAGGTCAACAGCAGGTGCTCGAATAGAGTTAAGCAAAATTCTCTCTTTTACGAATGCGATGGTGACCCAAATTTCACATGTGAGCTTTGATAAATGGATATCTGAACAGTACATTGCTGACTAATACTCGTGTTCATAATTGTATGAGATTTTGTACATCGACAGTCTTTTCATATGAAAAAATGGTAAGAAAAAAATTTACTATCTTATGAAAGTACTTTTCATGAAAAATCCAAATATAGTGTCCATGTGAACAAGCCAGATATTATTTCTTAAATCTATGGTCAAAGTTGACTTCCCACATTCTAGAACATCATACATTTACAAACAGGAGTACCATTTCTGTATGATTGCTGGGTAGACATTCAAACTTGTATGAGATTTATGTATTGTTCACAAAAGATAAAGGACTTTCTGTGTTTTTTCTAGGGTCAAAAGTATTAAAATAATGTTCAATCAGTTTCCTCCTATCTTTCCACGGAATAGATAAAAACAAGGACCTTCACCCGCCTGTAGAGATAGGAAATTTCTTATAGGTAATGCTTGAAAAATTCAACATGTGTCCATTATAATGTTGATTAACAAACACCTGGTAATCCAGACAAACCACAATGGAAGTTCCAAATGGATGCAGGTGCAACCAAACAACTACCCTTTCATAGAAGGAACAGAAATCATACCCGCTATCAAGCTTCCAAGAGGCCCATCTGGTATTTCCAGTCTTGCCCCATCATTCGCAACAGAGTAAACGATCTAACATGTAGATAGGAGACATATGTGAGTTGGTTTAATTTAGTGACAATTTATCTTTTTTTTTTAAAAAAAAAGCCATGAAAAAGTATGGTGGCTACCTGAACAGGTGGAATTCCTTCCCAAGGTCTACAAAGAGTGCAAAGCTCCCACATGATAACCCCGAAGCTGAAGATATCACATTTTTCTGTGAATGGCTCGTTGCGGATGAGCTCAGGCGCCATCCACTCTGGAGTTCCCGCAGATGAGTTGTCATTCATCGCAGAATCTGACATTACTCGAGAGAGCCCAAAATCACATATCTTGACTGTCCAATATTTGTTAACAAGACAATTTGCACTCTTGAGGTCACGGTGAACAATCTTTAGTCGGTGCATGCACATGAGACCCCTTGTACAGCATTATAACCAAACCATGGTGTTAGACATGGAAAAAGGAACACAAAAGGATATAGCAGGGACAGAACAGTCTGAAAAAATACAGGCATTGAACAGTCCAGAAAGCTAGAGGCATTGAACATGCTCACCTACAGATATCACGGAGCATCTTTAACCTCCTCTTCCAATGGAGCTTAGTTTTCTGTGTTTTTGAGTGAATCAAACTATACAAAGAACCCACTTCCATGTACTCAGTGACTAGGGATAAGTGAGGAGGCTTCATACATGCACCAAGAAAGAGTATGACTGCAGTCCAAAGTACCATAAACATGATTAGCATACTTTTCAAAATATATCATAAGTTCTTTTCTTGATGAAATAGGAAATGCCATTTCTGAACACAAGACCCAGCAGATACTAACAGAAGTTGAAACCAAAATTAAAAAATTGAAACTAAACCAATGAAAGTTCAGTGTGGAGGTAGTACCATTGGGGTGTCTAAGTCGGCTGCAACAAAACGAAAAAAAAACAATAAGAGAACAATCTTTTAGACAACTCATAAGAAAAGTAATGGCCAAAAGATACAAGTAAAACCTAAGTATTGAGATCTCATTGCAGAAATCTTTCATATTCTCTGTTGTTAAATCTTGCTCCAGGAATACTTTTATAGCTACATCTGTTCCGTTCCAGAGGCCACGGAAGACTTCTCCAAAAAACCCTAAAAAAAATTTTAGATGAGTTACCTTTAACAAGATCACATGCCACATAAAGCAAACATTGCATCTATTACTTCAGATTCATTATGATTGTCTCAATTCTTTTAATAAATAGTACTCCCTCTGTTACAAATTATAAGACGTTTTAGTTTTTCTGGATACATTACCTTTTACTATGACATAGTGTATATCTAAATGCATAGCAAAAGTTATATATCTAGAAAAGCCAAAACATCTTATAATTTGGAATTGAGGGGGTAATAAGCATAACTTCTGATGATGCATCTGACTCCAAAAGACTTCAGATGATGAAGTGCTTCAAAAATATAAAAAATATTTGATAACAGGGAATATTACTTGCCTACTCCCACACGAGTGCCAACAGTAATCTCTGAATACTCAATGCACCATTCCTCATATGGCAATAAAGGCTTGTTCAGAAATGGTGAAGACTGCAGCACCTCATTCCAGGTTGCCACCAGATCTGCTTCTGTATAGTCAGATGGGCTCCCGAGGTCAGAGCCAAGAATACCTGACCTATGGGGCGACGAAGGCAATGACACAGCTTTCTGACTATTAAATTGTCTTCTCAAACCCTCCAGTGCACTTGGTCGTCTTGTGGATACTTCATCGTCATTGGAGTCACCAGCAGGTTCCTACATAAAGTATGGATTACAGCAATAATTAAACCACAAAAATAAGTAATTAAGACTTAATTTTGGGTGTATTGGATAAAAAGCATAGAATATGTTGGCATGTGTAGTTGAATTACTCTGGAATTTGTAAATATACCACTCCAAAATCATCCAAGTTAAGAAATGTCACATGAGACAAAGATTTTAATATTTTCCCCCTTTTTACCAATCTTTCTGTGTTTGCAGTGACATATTACAATACCTGGTTTTCATCATGCACATATGTGTCTCTCTTGGTGTTCTAAAAGGCAAGATGACAGATAATCTCTTACCGCAGCGATTTTACTGAAATTGGTGGGGTTGGCAGCCATCTTCCAAAACAGGAGCCTAGGCAGTAAGGCTGGTGGCCATGCCAGGCTGGGCCTCAGGCTTGCGGTGAAGGCAAGAGGGAGTGATGGAATCACAGATCTAACTCCAAAGATGGAAGCACAGGTCTTGCAGCAGCGATGGAGGCAAGGACAGTGAGATTCAGCATCAGCAGTGGTAGTGAGGGAGAGGGACACCGGTGGAGGCTAACATCCAGCTATGTACACATCAGGAATGGCCGGATTTGGCATCAACGATGGTGGGAACAGCCTGATTCAGCCTCCGCAGCGGCGGTGCTGGTGAGGAAAGGTAGGGGGTGATACGGGGCGACAATCTGGTGCGAACAGCCTGATTCAGCCTCCGCGGCGGTGGCGGTGGTGGGGAATGGTAGGGGGTGATACAGGGCGACAATCACAATTGCAAGGGATGGCGGCTGTAGATGTAGAGGCAAGCGGCTTAGGGTATCTTGTATTGGGCCGGGCTGAGTGGATTGCCTCACTTGCCCCTTTCTCCTTTAGGATATCTCCTCACACACCTTCCTCCTTTGTATACAGGCCACCTAAGCAAGGCCAATTAATAGGCACTGCCTAACACCTTTACAACAGTACTTCCTAAGAAATTTAGGTTTATACTTCAGCATGGAACTTCCTCTGAAATTAAAATGAACTAAGTCCTATGTTGAGGGTTGCAGTGGAGGGGTTCGATATAAGGTTGTAGCCTTCAACAGGAGGATGAGACTTGTAACTTCGTCCCCCCAGCATGGAGTAGGGTGGTGCGAAGCACCAAGGAGAAGGAAGGGAAGGATAGGAGATAACTTCCGCTTTGCTTTATTGGTGGGCATAGCATCTTATATAGAGTAAGCCTTGTGCAACAAACCAACAAAAACAATCATTTAGCATAACAAACTGATCTTATCTAACTTATCTTGATTCTTAAGCAATAGTAAGCCTCCTAATCCTCTTAGCTTAATTGGTTTGTGCCAATCCACCCTGCTTGTGGTGCCTAGCATAAGTGCAGCACCACATAACAATAACATGTACTATTTGTAATCAACTAAGTATATAGCATGGATCCATTTCTTCCTTAATGCCCATATATATTACACACAAAAAATAGGAATCAAACATGTATATGTTACTCTACAAATATGAAACAAAGTTAAAAGACTGCCATGCGACCTGCACCCTCGGCACTCTGAATGAAGAGGATGAATCTACCTATTGGAACCGTAAAGTGGCTTACTCCCTTGCTTCCTCCAGTCAGAAATATAAGTCTATTACGACATCAACAGTCTCCACTAGTCCACTATGACACTTTCACTAACAATATCTATAAAAAAACATATCATCTCAAATGGAAGGAGTTACATACTATGAAAGTTTTTTTTATAACGAATATAGTAAAACCTTGTGTTATCATCTACTCCCTCCGTTCCAAATTATAAGTCGCTTTGACTTTTTTTGGTACATCCATTTTGCTATGCATCTAGATAAATAATGTCTAGATACATAGCAAAATGGATGAACCAAAAAAGTCAAAGCGACTTATAATTTGGAACGGAGGGAGTATATAAAATTTTAGATATTTATATTCAAAGACAAAAGGTTTACTTAGGACAAACCTAGATGGAGTTATATTTCCAATCAGAGGAAGTAATCCCTTTGATGAGCTGATGAGCATAGCAGGTGTTTGATACTTAGATTCATATAGGTAACTCATTGGTTTTTAGCACATATGTGTTTGCTGTAGGTGTGAAAAGCAACAAAACTAGGTATCTTATAAATCAACACCTGTGGATGGCATTTAGAAGAATTTTGCTAGCATCCACTTAACCAGTGGTGGCAAACTAATGTGGTTATGTAATCAATGGAGGTCACAAGCTATGACAACAAAGAAAACCTAAGCAGATAGTACTTTCTGCAAAGGAATAAACACCTGAATTAATGATGAGTTTCAGAAACATAAACTATGATGCCATAAAAAATTGGAAACTAATCTCATTTCAGTTGGAAAAGGAAAATCTCTTACACCATCGAACCCAGGCATCAGAACATGAATAAAATGTGAACAAAGCATCAGACATGCATTGAAACTCTCTCTAGATTACTACTTTAATAATGATATCAACATCTTCATTGACCAAATTTTTGTAGAAATCACACACGTGCATTTGTCTATACAAATTTTTTAATGCACGACATGACACTCGAAACATGTCACCTTTGCTAGAAGACATCGGAAACACAGATCTTTGTTGCTGAACACTACAAAATCATGTATATTGCTGCTGGACATGATTTAGCGTCCAGCAAAATGTCTAGCAAGATCAATTTTGTAAAAACATTTGTTGCAGGACACTAAACTCTGTTTAGTATCGACTATATACAAAGTTGTAGCATCTAGCAGCAAAGATCAGTTCTTCCGATGTCTTTCAGCAACGATGACACGTTTTGAATGTCCTGTGGCAAAATTAACCAAGGAAGCATTAAAAATAAGAAAAAACAAAAGAAAAAAATACAGACAACCTATGGCATGTTGTGAAGTGTGAAATAGTAAATCACAACTATCATTGCGTATAAGTATTTAGGAATAATAAAATCAAACAAGCGAATGGGGCGACATAAACTGAGAACACGACCCACGACAGAAATATACTTTCAGATGATCCACGACATAAACAAGCGAATGGATCATACATGTTTCAGTGAGTCATTTGAGGGACCAAGACTACCATCTTTCTGCCCCCTTGAAAGGCGATTTTGTCTCATGCTTTCACTCATTGCTCGAACTGCTCTGAAGACAAGAAAAACACACTTCAAAGTCAGATAATGTCTCCAAATAAATAAGAGCACAAAATTGTTATGGGAGAAGTTCCTAACTTGCTTATGGCCAATTAGCCAAACAAACAAAATGCATATAAAAATTCTGTGATATTTTTTCAAGAAAAAATAAATGGCTAAAAAGTGAAATGAACACAAAAAAGATTGAATTAATTTATGGCTACTAGAAAAGAAACATAAATAGGTGATTTGATGCTGAGATGTAAGGTGTTATATGACTCAAACTTTGGACCAAAATAAAAGTAAACCTCAACATATAATTCCTGAACATTACAAACCATATTTCTTAGGTAGCACAAGAACTAGAAAAGACAAAAGACATCTGAATGGACATAAGTTACTGAACTATCAAAATTTTATACAAGTGAAATATAATGTTTAAAATACCAACTGTTTGTTTTCATTCATTTCATTGTTTGTTCAGAAAGGAAAAAACCCTCCTATTGCATCATAAAATGAAACCGAGGATTTTAGCGAAGTTGTGTTGTACAGTAATAAAACTAAAATCACTGTGTTTTCACTGGACTTAGCAGCTGACCATTATTTTGAGACAAATCAGAGTTGAAAACCATCTTTGCCAACCTCACAATATCATCACTGATTTCAGGAGTAATATTAGTACTCCTCCGTGCTCTATGTGTATTCGATGTTGATGCGCCATCTGACCTATGATCAAGCAAAATATGTTTAATTAGGGCAAAAGAAAGCAGTACTACTGGATTAAAAATATTGATTGCACTAGTGTTAAACCATTTATAGCCCAAGGGTAAGCTGGCTATCAAAGTTAAGCTCATATAATTTCTATTTCTACTGCTAAGGATTCTGCTGCTGACCCTTTTGTTTTTTCTGCCTCCCCAATCCTCACAAAACAGTATATAACTAAAGGGTATACAGATAGGAGAAAATATGTCTCCAACAAATAAATCAACTTCTACAAAGCTACCTTATCACAACAAGTTCCTCAGGGTGACAAGCCCAAACCTATAGGGCAAGTGAGGCATGGCAAGGTATGTGTGATGCAAGCAGCAGCAAACCTTGGCCAGTAGTATCAGCAATGAGACATTGTCTAGCGAAGCACAGCATCAAAGGTGCGATGAAGGTCATGTCAGAACTGAGGAGCACGTGCCAAGCTCAGAAATGGCGCTCCACATATTACATAAAATTATCTTGTTGGCGATAACATGATTCATTTTCATCTGTTTTTTACTGCAAATACAGCAGGGGAGGCCCCCACTGTAAGAATTTTATTAAAAAAAAAGAAACAACGAAACTACTGAATAACCGTACAAACTAAGAGAGGAAAACAAAACAGACAACAGAAAAACTGTACAGAGCCTGAGAAGGGCAAGAAGGGGAACTCGAACTTAGCTAAAGAGGCTCAACAAAGAAAGGAAAGCTGGTCTTTTTGAACCACAGAATCTATGGGCTTGTAAACTAGCTTTCTCAAATAAGTTTTGCCTCCAAGAGTCAAAGGATGGGCAATAACGTGATTCTTTTTCATCTGTTCTGGCAAATGACACAACTTTTCATCTGTTGTAGCAAATGACACTTAGCTTTACAGCACTGAAGACAGTACAAACTTGCATAGATTTTATTTCTCGAACATAAGATGTTAATCACAAAGCAGGATTGCTGGTACCATGCGTTCGTCACAAAGCAACCACTCTGCAGGTCGTGTCGAGGACCAGTGAAGGATAAGATTAAAATAATAGACGAGTCAATGGTTACGATTGCATGGTTGCAAAAAATCGATGCTCATGCTGAAGCCAGTAATTTCATGGATTTGTAAGTTCTACTCCACTAGAGGCAACAAAGCAACATGTTGTCTTCTCTACTGATGGAGACTATATTTGGAGAGGAGAATAGCCATAAGGAAGAAGATGAATGTTGAAATGTTTTTCTTTCCTTAAAAAAGGTTACCTACATACATATAGAGCCTGCAGCCATTGTTATGAGGGGTGGGACAAGGTCCAGACTCAGGAGACACATAGGCCAAAACCAGGTCAGTTTGCACATTTGTTTTTTGTTTTGGGTGGGTGGGTGGGGTGGGGGTGGGGGGGGGGGGGGTATCAATTGTACTTGTTTCGACATTTCGATGATGTAAAATTAAACAGGTATTAGAGTTTAGTGTGTCGTTAAAACCGAATTGTCCATTGTTCATTTTCTGTCCATGATTCTTTTTCACATTATATGGAAAATTTGAGGAACCATGGATGTAGCAATAGATGCCTGTTTGGGCACTAAAACAATGAAGATCAGAATTTGCCTCTTCTGGTTGGCTCAGATTGAAAAGTACACAAAAGAAACTTACTGAGGTACCTTGACACTGCTACAGCACCACCATATTGTCTATCACCCAGCATTGAGCGCCCACGAACTCTGTACAGTGGATGCTCTGGACTACAGGAGAAAAGAAATGCATTTGAGGAAAAGAAACCTTATCTATGAGAAATCCATATTCTCTGTTGGGATTTTATATGAATATAAGAAGGAAATGTCATACAATGCAGTAGAAAGGAGAACTAAAATAACTAGCAGATAAAGCTTCCCTAGAACATTCAAAACAAGGACATTTTGCACTTACAGCACCTTTACTTCTGTCCACTCATTTTAATCACTTGCTGTACTTCTAAATAAACCTTAATTCCATTTTAGGGTTTCAGACAGCAAAATTAACTTGAAAGGCAAGTAATGACAATGGGACATCGAGGATTTGTCAGATGCCATGTAGAGCCAAGAAGTAAGTACATCACTCAGCTACATGTAGCAAAAATTCAACTGCATCTCATGTCTTGTCATGTTCATGCTACTTGTTACTTTCCATCCAAAGGGTAAGGAGAGAGATAAATAAACAAACAAAAATACCCACAATTTGCCAAGTCTTAAAGCAGAGGAACTAAAACAAAGCTTGGATGCAAAGGACTGAAAGTGCACTTATAACATCCCAATAGCTAAGAGCTATTGAAGTTTTGTAGTTTATGTCATAGCACTAGAAGAGTTTCTTGAAATTTCAAATTCCAAAATATTCAATTAGTAATTTATATATAGTACCCCCATCTAGTTAAGATAGATCCACCTTCAATGCATGCAATCAAACTAAATAAAAGTAGGCCTACATATGTACAAATACCAATCAATTATATGAAATCATCAGCAGATTTGCCTCCAAATACTTTTGTTAGGGCACCCGCAACAGTAAGAGCTAGTTACTAGCTCTAAGCCAACATCTTCAATAGTGTTAACTTTTAGCAATGACTCTTAGTATGATTAGGCCCACATGACACTCTCACATGATCTTGGAATGTGTGTAAGAGCCTAGCTCTTGATCAAGAGCTAGTTTTTCTCTCTCTTCTATTAAAATATGAAAAAAAATGCTTAGAGCTAGCTCAAAGTCGTTTGTTGGAGCTGCCCTTATAAGTTATCATGTTTTAATAACAAAATTATAATTAAAGTGACGACAAATATGCTGACACAATTTTCATGCGAACAATTTAATGAATACTGATCCCAAAGATTGACTTGTATGCAGATGGGTGGTGTCAGAAACAAATCACGCCTGTGGCTGCATCTATGTGTTCTTTGCTAGGTCCTTTGTATTTGTTTTCTTTAATGAAATTTTGGTAGGATTATGGAACTAGCCACCTAGGGATGCAGCCTCAGCTGACCTAGACCTAGATCCGCCACTGCTTGAGTGATCAGAGTTAGGCAGTACGAGCTGTGGCAGCCTGGCAGAAAAGAACCGAAGGCAAACTAAAACTAGAAACATTAATGTCGTTTTTTGTCCATTCAATGAGAATTGCTACCAAGATATGCGATATCAAAAAGAGAACCTTGAACTTGCAGTTCTTTGATGTTCATTCACAACTTTATCGCGGCTGCGACCACAGAAGGCATTTGCAACATTCGGCTCACTATGCGATGAACTGGAAAAGCACAAGGAAAAAATTCTAAATGAGTAAATTTGCAGCTAAGTGTACAATGAGAAAACCAGTAAACATGGAAACAAAAGAAAGATAAAACCACTGAACAAGCTTGATTATATCGCTTACCCACTCATTTTACCATCCATAGAATTTGTCGATTTGAGCATGATGTTTCGTAGTGAGAGGACTTTGAAGGATCTATTGCCGTCATCTTGCTCTTGCCTGAAAAAGACACAGGGGGGTCGGCTACAGTGCTCATCACAGACCAATAAACCATAGCAAGGAAATTCAAAGTAACCACAATTTAATTCCACCCTGAAACGTTCGGTTTGCATTTATTAATGAATTTGTCACAGGTTCAAACAGGCCCCCAGTGGTGGGTCCAGTGCATCACAGATGAGGGCCAGGAGTCCGTGTCAAACTAGAGTTTGAATAACATAGGAAATTCATATTAGGAAAAAGATAGAGTTTGTTTAGGAAAAGGAGGGTCCAAATCTATAAGGACTCTGCCTCTAGTTTGCTTAGGGAACAAGTCATAGGAAGTATAAATATAGGGGACATGTACTCATATCAATCAAGCAAGAAATAGAGGATTAGTCGTCAAGCTCTCTTGCTCCCTAGCCCCTTGTGTGGACCCTCTTCCAGTGATGCCGCCACCCCTTATGCTAGATTGTATTATGGATTCCTTGCCTCATACGGCTAGACTAGGCTATATATATGTAAACCCCTTGTGTGTAATCGATAATATACCAAATACATCCTCTATCATGGTATCAGATAGGTTCCTTTCCTAACCTAATTTGCTTCTGCATCTGTAACACCCTAAATTTTGCATATTTTTGAAAATGGAGAAAAGTGATTAATTTGGCATTTTGTGGGAATTTGAATTTAGGAAATAATATTTTTTTATGAAATTAAAAATAAATATAAGGATAGAAACATGTTGATGCATTCATGCTGTTGCATATTTATTTCTGTGAAGGGTGGTTTTGTTTCAAGTGCTAAAAGATTTTAAAAACCTTTTGAAAATGAGATTGGAAAATTTTATTTATAAAAAGAAAAAGGAAATTTCCTTCCATTCCTTCCCTTCCTCAGTTTCGGCCCGCAGGCCATTCCTGGCGCTGGCCCAGCTCCCCTCTCCTACCTTGCGCACCGCAACCGCCAGCTTCGCGCGGCCCAGCAAGGAGTTGGCCCAGCTACCGCCGTCGTTCCCTTGGCCCGGCCACGCACAACCGCCGCCGTCCCGCGCCCAGCCGCTGCCATCCCGGGCCCGCCAGTCAGAGCCGCCCCCTTCCTCCCGCACGTCCCGCACCCGCGCCGGTCAGCCGCAACCGCACCGCGCCCACGTTCCGCGTCGTGGGAGCGTCCTCCCCGCGCCCTTGCCTCTACAAAAGGAAGCCGAGGCCATCCCCGCATCCGCTGCTGCTTTTCCCCGCTCCCTCTCGCGTCGCCGTGCCCGAGAGAACCGCCGCCCCGAGGTCTCCGAGCTCCGCCGACCGCCCCTCCGCGCGGACAGCCTCCTCCGAGCCACCTCCGTCTCCATTTCCCCCATGGTGAGCGTCGCCGTGCTCCCCCCTTCCCCCCATGCCTTCAATTCGGTGTTTCGTGGCATCTAGGGCTTGTTTCGCGTGCGCCATTGTGCTCCACGCCGCCGGCCATGGCGACCGTCGCCTCGGTCCTCTCCTCCAGCCGCCTTCTTGGCCTGAACGAGGTCACATGAACCCCCGCAGCTCCCTGGTGCCCTAGGTTTGGAAAACCGTGGCCGTAGGCCCCTAACCGAGCGCTCCGGCGAGGCCACTGCCGCCGGCCATGGCGCCTGGCCGCCGGTGACCCTGTTCCGGCCGCCAAACCTTCTCTCTCCCCCCACGTCTAATCCGAACCATCCATCGCGAGATCAACGGCCACCTGTGAAAGATACCCCTTCGTGGGTGATTTTGCATAAGAGCCCCTGGACTTTTCTAAGTCCTAACCCGCAGTCCAAAACGTATTTCCCCGAATGCGCAATCTCGATTAGAAAGCGTAAACTCCACGGCTTAAGTCAAAAGTACGCTTTCAGTATTTACAGAAATGCCATTTGAACTGTTTCGCTTATAAAATTATCGTTTTAACTCCGAATTGATCCATTCAAATCGCGTTAGCTTCGTAATTTCATAAGCTACATGTTGGAGCTACTGTTAGTCAAGTTTAGAACTTTTTAATTTCATGATTAGATTTAATTAAATATATGGCTATAGGAAAACCCGTTTAAATCATAACTTTCGCATTTTAGCTCCGTTTTTCGTGAACTTCGCGTTGACGTGATCGTAGCGAAACGTAGATTAGTTTTACAAACATTTTATCTTGACTTTAATACTGTTGGTGTACTATTCTAATGATAGGAATGTTTGCTTTGCATGAATGCTTTTGGAATGTTGTATGTTGCCGTGTTGGTCGCGTTCAGACGGTGAGGAAAACGTTGGAGACCAAGAACTCTTCGACGACCAGCAGGACCAGCACGAGTTTGTGAACCAAGGCAAGTATAACATGGGCCTTCCTTGATGTTCTATTTCACTTTAAGCAATTACTCATTTGCATGTGTCTAATTTTGATACCCGTAAGGACATCCTAGTGATTGTTATCCTGTTCCTTGTCTCCTATGGGTTAAATGCATATGGGTAGATTGCTAGTGCTCTAACTGAACTTGATATACATATTGATGAATGATACTATGGAACAAAGAGACTAACATGAATTATAACAACTGTTCCATAGGGCGAAAGTGCAAATGACCTTTGTTCATGTTGCTCCCGTCCCTCCATAAGGACTTATCTGTCGGCAAAAGCTGGGACTGACAGTGCAACCGGGAGAGTCATATGGCTCTGACTTTAGCTCAGTAATAGGACCTTTCCTAGCTGGTTAGAGGTTACCTTTTTGGCGCAAATGGGGCTTGCCACTTTGGGTATAGGGCTGCCTCTGTTCCTATGAGTATAGCCGCGATGGATTTGTGCCATAGGAAAGGGGGGTCCCTACATCTGCCTGCCAAGGAAACCTAGCGGCCCTAACTTGTTAGGGAAACCTATGAAATGGCTTCATAGTGTACCCTGCCCGCTCACCTTGGTAGTGACATGGGAGTAATTAACCCGGGCATATGGGGATCACGACTCGCGGTGAATGTGCACCACCTCTGCAGAGGGTAACAAACTGTTATAACAGCCGTGCTCACGGTTACGAGCGGCCCGGAAAACTCACAGAATAACTGGTTACTTGATGATGATCATTTAAGTTGTTCTATGATGAAATATGGTAAACCTGACCTTTGATATATGTTCTTATGGGAATTAAATGGGAGCTTAAGCATAACTTGATAATACTTGAGAATAAAAGTTTGACCTATTAAAAATGCTAACTGCAGTAAACCAGAGTCTATCCTTTTTGAGCTTCATAACCCCATGTTAGCTTGCTAAGTACGGAATGTACTTACACTTGTTTTTGTTTATTTTCTTTACTTGGATAAAAATCCCGGATGGGTAACAGATGACAACGGGTATGAGGATTTCCCGGAGGATTATTAGGCTTGTGGTCAACTATTTGACCTTCCCTGTGATGATGGCCACGAGAGTTTATTATCTTTTTATTATTCCGTTGTGATGTATAAGACTAAGTTTTATTATAACTCTGATGTATGAGACTGTTATGTGGCTGCTAGGATTGAGAGGAGAAAGGCGAGGGGAGCAACGGGGGCTGACGTGCTACAGTACCCGAGCCGCTACAGTACCGCAGGTACTGTTCACAGCTAGGGCTGCGAGGGCGCTGGGGAAGGCCGGCCGCGGGGCTTCGCCCACGGCCGGCAAGAGAGAAGGGATTTCCTTCTAATCTCTTGCTTGATTCTAGATTGATACATCTCCTCTCATTATATAGAGAGGTCTGACTTGGCCCCTAAGCAAACGACTAATTAACCCTAATGGGCTAAGGCCCAATAGGCCCTTGACTCCTCTAACACTACACCCCACCTGGACATGCAGCTCGTCCTCGAGCTGTAATCTAACGATGACACTAACGATGCCTCCACTAGACACAAACCTAATACCTAAAAATAAGTCTTTTACATCTCGGCTTATTTTATTGACCTGAAGAAGACTACGACTCTTTATTTTTGACTCATGAAGATACGGCGGGCATCCTCCGCTTGCTGGACCAGCACGTGTGTAGCCACCTGGATCCCATGGAGACCATCGGAACGAGAGGGGTGCACGGGTATGGCCACCTAGAATTAGTGGCAACAGCAACCAGCGGAGACGTGCTCGTGGCGGACGGTGGCGGAATGCGATGGCGCTAGGCAGTGCGTCCCCGCCGGTGACAAGGAGGGAAGTTGCGCCCATATCGCCGGTGCCGCAGAGTTGGAGTTCGCCGCCCACGGAAAAAACACCATGCTTGCGCCTGAAGACAACAGCAGGTTGGCGCGGTTGCTGGTGGCCGTCCGACCAGGCAAGGTCGACCGACCATGCTAGGTCGCGCTCCCCTATGCTGAGGTCGACCGCCATCAAGGTCGCCTCGTGCATAGGTGAGCACATCTTCTGCAGCCGCCGGCGCGCTCGGAGGCCACGCGCCGCAGCCTGCAGCCGCACCGCCGCAAACACCTTGCAGGCACTTGCCCGCACAATCGCCTTCCTCTCCGTGAGCTGCAAGGCTGCTGCTGTAGGGACGACTGGACGCTGCCGCTTGAAGATGGGGTGTTGTCGTCCTTGCCGGCGCGCTAGGAGGCAATGCGCCACCGCCTGTAGCTGCGCCGCCGATGCCTGGATGCCATCCACGCCCCCGTAAAAGACGCCATCGCTGTCCTGCTGTGGCGGCACGGGGCTGGGGGTGGTGAACGACGGGATCAGTGAAGGAGAGGTGGAAAGTAGCGCGGGACTGCTGCTCAGCACCGACGCCGGCTGTGCTTCAATGTTATGGACGAGGGTCGCGAGGACGTCCATCTGGCGCTGCAGGTGGTCGAAGGTCGCCATCCACTCATCGAAGGCACCTGTGGAAGGTGCAGGCTGCTGCGCAGGCAAGGGCGCCACAGTGGCTGTGGCGGTGGTGAACACGGGCGGAGCAGCGGAGGACAGGGCCGGCGGTGCTGCGGAGAACAGGGCCAGCGCAGCCCAAGGATGTGTGCCGAGCGGCGTGGAGATGGGCATGGCGGCGTATGATCCGGCCGGCGGCGCTGCGGAGAACAGGGCTGGCGCAGCCCAGGGATGTGCGCCGGGCGGTGTGGAGAAGGGCACGGCGGCGTAGGATCCGGCCGACGGCGCTGCGGAGAACAGGGCTGGCGCAGCCCAGGGATGTGCGCCGAGCGGTGTGAAGGGCACGGCGGCGTAGGATCCGGCCATGGTCTCTGATACCAGATGTTATGTGGCTGCTAGGATTGAGAGGAGAGAGGCGAGGGGAGCGACGGCGGCTGACGTGCTACAGTACCCGAGCCACTACAGTACAGCAGGTACTGTTCACGGCTAGGGCTGCGAGGGCGCTGGGGAAGGCCGGCCACGGGGCTTCGCCCACGGCCGGCAAGAGAGAAGGGATTTCCTTCTAATCTCTTGCTTGATTCTAGATTGATACATCTCCTCTCATTATATAGAGAGGTCTGACTTGGCCCCTAAGCAAACGACTAATTAACCCTAATGGGCTAAGGCCCAATAGGCCCTTGACTCCTCTAACAGATGTTATGTGGCTGCTAGGATTGAGAGGAGAGAGTCGAGGGGAGCGACGGCGGCTGCCGCGCTACAGTGTCCGCGGTACTGTTCACAGCGGCGGCGGCTAGGGCTGCAAGGGCGCTGGCGGAGGCCGGCCGCGGGGCTTCGCCCACGGCCGGCAAGAGAGAAGGGCACACCAGCGTAGGATCCAGCCATGGTCTCTGATACCAGATGTTATGTGGCTGCTAGGATTGAGAGGAGAGAGGCGAGGGGAGCGACGGCGGCTGACATGCTACAGTACCCCGAGCCGCTACAGTACCGAGGGTACTGTTCACGGCTAGGGCTGCGAGGGCGCTGGGGAAGGCCGGCCGCGGGGCTTCGCCCACGGCCGGCAAGAGAGAAGGGATTTCCTTCTAATCTCTTGCTTGATTCTATATTGATACATCTCCTCTCATTATATAGAGAGGTCTGACTTGGCCCCTAAGCAAACGACTAATTAACCCTAATGGGCTAAGGCCCAATAGGCCCTTGACTCCTCTAACAGAGACACCGTGATGATACTATTTGTAATTTGTCAGCTTGTGTGTGTGATTGATTCCTGGGCGCACACGAGTTTTGTGCATTCAATTTTATTCTTAAAATTGGGTGCGACAAATTGGTATCAGAGCTGTGTTGACTGTAGGACGCAAGCCTAGTAGAAACTGGTCGTTTTAAGGTTTATAAGTTGCTACAAAAACCCTTGCTCTATGAACCTTGATATTTTCTTCTATACTATATCTCTACCTTTGCTATTCATCTCTACCTTGGTGCTTATTTTAAAGTCTTTGTTCTCATCTTCACTCCTTGATCTGATATGCTTTTAGAACTTCTCCTTACCACCTTCTTACGTAATCCTAAGACGAGTCTTCAGATTGTTACCCCTAGCACAATAAAAACGATAGTATCGTAAGTCGAGTTAATGATTGAGTTATGCATCTTTATTGATTGTCGAATTGTCATTATGCTTATAATTGTTTTGAATCTTTGTAATGATTGCAATGATCTTGTTGGGTGTTTCCACAATTTCATTTAGTTTATAGGCCTAAGGTCTAAGGAGTAATGAAATAAATAGTCAGGTTTTGTTTTTCTTCTGTTTTCCCTATCTTATCTTTTCGGAGCAGTCTGCATTCTTCGGATTATATCTCTGATTTTGGACGATCATAAGTCATGAGCAAATTCTGGACAAAAGTAAACTTCAATATCTTTCTCTGAGCGCAAGAATTAGTTTGATAGCTATTTTGATTATGGAGATACGAAAATCACAAGACGATGCATCTGTGCTGTTTGGAATCTAGAGTAGTTTCTGTTGTGTACTGTTTTCAACCAAGTTAACTGCAGAATTTGGAAAAGTGTTATATAAGGAGGTTGTGGAAGGTTTCTTGCCCTTACACAAGAGTATCGTTGGGATGTCAGAACATCTTGATACAAGTTAGCTAATCTAAAAGAAGTAGATGTAAGCTATACTTTGGTGTCCCCTAGTCTATCTTATCTTAAGGGGGTAGCCAAGTTGAAGAATTTGCAAGCTGAAGTGTCCTACGTTCTTGTTTGCGCAACGGAAGCGTGGTGGTACCCAAAGATGTGAGAGAAACTCAGAGTCTCAATGAGGTTTGGTTAAATGTTCAACGAAGGTTTATCTAAGATCATTAAGATTTGGTAGAGCTACTAGAGAAGCTTTTAAGTTAGTTTGGATCAAAAATCTACAGGACATCTTCACTAAGTTGGTCTTGAGTTGGTGATATCCTCGTTGGAATGAAAATTGATTATGACTTGGAAAAGTGCTATCACTTGGAGAAGCAAAAGTCATGACCGATGCCCTTAGCAATGGGGAGTTGTGCTAAGAAGGTTTGGGTGACACCAAGGATTAAGAATTGTATTCTAAGTTCGAGCAACTTAACCGGAATCATTCATGTTTTGAAGATTGGTAGAAGAATTTCCTTATGACCAATAAAGTAAGGAATTTTCATTGGAAAGTGGGATCCTAATCAAGACGATGGGACTACACGAGGAAGTAAAGGAGAATCTAAAGACGGAGTATCCCTATCTCTCGGTCGACGTCGTCCGAATCTCGAGGACGAGATTCATCTTAAGGGGGTAGAATTGTAACACCCTAAATTTTGCATATTTTTGAAAATGGAGAAAAGTGAATAATTTGGCGTTTTGTGGGAATTTGAATTTAGGAAATAATATTTTTTTTATGAAATTAAAAATAAATATAAGGATAGAAACATGTTAATGCATTCATGCTGTTGCATATTTATTTCTGTGAAGGGTGGTTTTGTTTCAAGTGCTAAAAGATTTTAAAAACCTTTTGAAAATGAGATTGGAAAATTTTATTTATAAAAAGAAAAAGAAAATTTCCTTCCATTCCTTCCCTTCCTCAGTTTCGGCCCACAGGCCCTTCCTGGCGCTGGCCCAGCTCCCCTCTCCTATCTTGCGCACCGCAACCGCCAGCTTCGCGCGGCCCAGCAAGGAGTTGGCCCAGCTACCGCCGTCGTTCCCTTGGCCCGGCCACGCACAACCGCCGCCGTCCCGTGCCCAGCCGCTGCCATCCCGGGCCCGCCGGTCAGAGCCGCCCCCTTCCTCCCGCACGTCCCGCACCCGCGCCGGTCAGCCGCAACCGCACCGCGCCCACGTTCCGCGTCGTGGGAGCGTCCTCCCCGCGCCCTTGCCTCTACAAAAGGAAGCCGAGGCCATCCCCGCATCCGCTGCTGCTTTTCCCCGCTCCCTCTCGCGTCGCCGTGCCCGAGAGAACCGCCGCCCCGAGGTCTCCGAGGTCCGCTGACCGCCCCTCCGCGCGGACAGCCTCCTCCGAGCCACCTCCGTCTCCATTTCCCCCATGGTGAGCGTCGCCGTGCTCCCCCCTTCCCCCCCATGCCTTCAATTCGGTGTTTCGTGGCATCTAGGGCTTGTTTCGCGTGCGCCATTGTGCTCCACGCCGCCGGCCATGGCGACCGTCGCCTCGGTCCTCTCCTCCGGCCGCCTTCTTGGCCTGAACGAGTCGCATGAACCCCCGCAGCTCCCTGGTGCCCTAGGTTTGGAAAACCGTGGCCGTAGGCCCCTAACCGAGCGCTCCGGCGAGGCCACTGCCGCCGGCCATGGCGCCTGGCCGCCGGTGACCCTGTTCCGGCCGCCAAACCTTCTCTCTCCCCCCACGTCTAATCCGAACCGTCCATCGCGAGATCAACGGCCACCTGTGAAAGATACCCCTTCGTGGGTGATTTTGCATAAGAGCCCCTGGACTTTTCTAAGTCCTAACCCGCAGTCCAAAACGTATTTCCCCGAATGCGCAATCTCGATTAGAAAGCATAAACTCCACGGCTTAAGTCAAAAGTACGCTTTCAGTATTTACAGAAATGCCATTTAAACTGTTTCGCTTATAAAATTGTCGTTTTAACTCCGAATTGATCCATTCAAATCGCGTTAGCTTCGTAATTTCATAAGCTACATGTTGGAGCTACTGTTAGTCAAGTTTAGAACTTTTTAATTTCATGATTAGATTTAATTAAATATATGGCTATAGGAAAACCCGTTTAAATCATAACTTTCGCATTTTAGCTCCGTTTTTCGTGAACTTCGCGTTGACGTGATCGTAGCGAAACGTAGATTAGTTTTACAAACATTTTATCTTGACTTTAATACTGTTGGTGTACTATTCTAATGATAGGAATGTTTGCTTTGCATGAATGCTTTTGGAATGTTGTATGTTGCCGTGTTGGTTGCGTTCAGACGGTGAGGAAAACGTTGGAGACCAAGAACTCTTCGACGACCAGCAGGACCAGCACGAGTTTGTGAACCAAGGCAAGTATAACATGGGCCTTCCTTGATGTTCTATTTCACTTTAAGCAATTACTCATTTGCATGTGTCTAATTTTGATACCCGTAAGGACATCCTAGTGATTGTTATCCTGTTCCTTGTCTCCTATGGGTTAAATGCATATGGGTAGATTGCTAGTGCTCTAACTGAACTTGATATACATATTGATGAATGATACTATGGAACAAAGAGACTAACATGAATTATAACAACTGTTCCATAGGGCGAAAGTGCAAATGACCTTTGTTCATGTTGCTCCCGTCCCTCCATAAGGACTTATCTGTCGGCAAAAGCTGGGACTGACAGTGCAACCGGGAGAGTCATATGGCTCTGACTTTAGCTCAGTAATAGGACCTTTCCTAGCTGGTTAGAGGTTACCTTTTTGGCGCAAATGGGGCTTGCCACTTTGGGTATAGGGCTGCCTCTGTTCCTATGAGTATAGCCGCGATGGATTTGTGCCATAGGAAAGGGGGGTCCCTACATCTGCCTGCCAAGGAAACCTAGCGGCCCTAACTTGTTAGGGAAACCTATGAAATGGCTTCATAGTGTACCCTGCCCGCTCACCTTGGTAGTGACATGGGAGTAATTAACCCGGGCATATGGGGATCACGACTCGCGGTGAATGTGCACCACCTCTGCAGAGGGTAACAAACTGTTATAACAGCCGTGCTCACGGTTACGAGCGGCCCGGAAAACTCACAGAATAACTGGTTACTTGATGATGATCATTTAAGTTGTTCTATGATGAAATATGGTAAACCTGACCTTGATATATGTTCTTATGGGAATTAAATGGGAGCTTAAGCATAACTTGATAATACTTGAGAATAAAAGTTTGACCTATTAAAAATGCTAACTGCAGTAAACCAGAGTCTATCCTTTTTGAGCTTCATAACCCCATGTTAGCTTGCTAAGTACGGAATGTACTTACACTTGTTTTTTTTCTTTACTTGGATAAAAATCCCGGATGGGTAACAGATGACAACGGGTATGAGGATTTCCCGGAGGATTATTAGGCTTGTGGTCAACCAGTTGACCTTCCCTGTGTTGACAGCCACGAGAGTTTATTATCTTTTTATTATTCCGTTGTGATGTATAAGACTAAGTTTTATTATAACTCTGATGTATGAGACACCGTGATGATACTATTTGTAATTTGTCAGCTTGTGTGTGTGATTGATTCCTGAGCACACACGAGTTTTGTGCATTCAATTTTATCCTTAAAATTGGGTGCGACAGCATCTCATCTACAATGCTGCCGTCGCCGACTTCTTGCACGAAGTATCTCTTTCATTGTGTGCTGCCCCTTGCGCTGCGAGCCTCCATTTCCCAACATGCCGCGCTCCAAGCGCATCGTCCACCCTCCCTTGCGTGGTGCTCTGTGCTCCGTACACGCTGTTTGCATCGGCACTTTCTCCTCATCATGACTTACAAAGATGCCCAGCACATCAAGGAAGAACACTGGGCTGCTGACCTCCGTGCGGCAAAGATCGCCCGTCTTGAAGTCGAATGCCTCAAACAGGAAGAAAGCCATCACGCTGAGGAGGAAGCACATCAATCCTATGGTGCGGCACAGACCGCAGCCGCCACCGCTGCTCTTCATGCCCAACTACTGTGGTCAACATCAAGCCATTAATCCCTATCACCCCGATGTTCTCTCCATGAACTACAGCCACCGGAGGGGCTTGTTTCTCAACACGCTCAGCAAGTACGTCCTAACCAATGTCAATGATGACACTGCTACCGATGTCCACTGGCAGCGGACAGATTGCACGGTGCTCTCATGGCTTTATAGCAATCTCCTCCGACTTGGTTGAGCTCATCATGATGACCAACGCTACTGCTTGGCAAGTTTGGCTTACTCTGAAGGAGCAATTTATTAGCAACAAGGAAACACGTGACATGAACCTCAACGCTGAGTTCCGCACCTTCGTCCAAGGTGATCTGTTCATCAGGGCTGGCCGACGTGGGGGAGCCGGTCCTTGATGGGACACATGTTCTCACTGTTCTTCGCAGGCTCAACGAACAGTTTGGCTACATGGCTGCCCTCCTCAAGTGCTTCTCACTGCCCTTGGCGCTGGATATGGTCAAGCGGGTGCTTCAGTATCTTGGGATCATGGTCTTCAGCTCTTTCACACTACTCCGACCTCCTTGGTGGCTTACTGTGATGCCGATTGGGTCGGGTTGCCCTGATACTCGGTGCTCCACATCCGGCTATGGTGTTTTTCTTGGTGATAAACTTGTGTCTTGGTCCTCCAAATGCCAGCAGACGGTTTCCTGTTCTAGTGCCGATGCTGAATACCGAGCTGTTGCTAATGCTATTGCTGAAACTTGTTGGCTTCGGATGTTACTTAAGGAGCTTCATTGTCCTATCCAACGATCTGTTCATGTGTATTGCGACAACATTAGTGTTGCAACACACTAAACATGTTGAGATTGATTTGCACTTTGTTCGTGATAAGGTGACTACTAGAGCTATTCGAGTTCTTCATGTCCCTACTACTCCCTCCATTCCAAATTATAAGACGTTTTGGCTTTTCTAGATACATTGTTTTTACTATGTATCTAGACATAGTGTATAGCTAAGTGCATAGCAAAAGCTATGTATCTAAAAAAACCAAAACATCTTATAATTTGGAATAGAGGGAGTACTTCTCAGCACGCGGACATCTTCACCGGGGGGCTACCTAGTTCTGTCTTTCTAGAATTCCGTTGTAGTCTGGGCGTTTGTTCCACTCTCGTTCCGATTGCGGGGGAGTGTTAGATTGTATTACGGATCCCTTGCCTGGTACGGCTAGACTAGGCTGTATATATAACCCCCTTGTGTATAATCAGTAATATACCAAATACATCCTCTATCATCCTACGCCATCACTTGCTCTAGGCCGCCGGCCTCCCCTTGCGACCATGGGTCTCCGTTGCCTTTCTATCCCTCATCCCCCTACCTCCTTCCACTATAATCTTCACAATCCACCGCCAACCAATCTACGCCCATCACAGAATTGTTCCCAAATGTTAAGTTGGCAACCAAAATATCATTTTTAAGTTTCAAACACACAAATTTCTCAAAAGCAGAAGCACAAAAAGTAAACTGACGGTGCTTTAAATAAGACAAACTAAACATCACAAAAATTCTCAATGTTTCATCTAAAACATTATAAAAAGGTAAACTAATCTATCAGTTCCAATTACTCTCATTGTGGATGAGTAGCATTCCAGCAACTTGGTCCTACATCAAATTACAAGACGCAGAGTTGGAAAATATGACACCCTAGTACGGATTTGCAATTCCATGCACATAGTTCAAAACTAAATAGCAAAGTTGCAGGCTGTTAATACATTAATACTAGATTCATGGGACCAAAAAGAACTACTACCAAATACCACTCAAATGGAAATTCACAGGTATACCTTTGAGCACATAGAGGGCTATTTGGTTCAAGAGGAGAATCACAGGAATCATAGTCGGCTGAATCACTTTCTCCAGCTGCAGACATATGGGATGTGATAACAGCTTTGGATGAAAATGGAACTAGTTGTCCTGGAAAACGCATCAGGTCAACTAGAAACTCTGCAGATTTCAGCATGACCACAACAGACATATGTTTGGACGAATCATCATATCCATGAGGTTCTTCATTTGGAATGCCCTGCACAAGTTAGGATTATGAAATTCCATTTGAAGAGATTAATACTATTTCATGTTCAGACATACTGATGGAAGGTAAAAACATACCACCAGCAGTTTAGAATCTATACCAACTGAGTCAGCAAGGACTTTAAATAATATAGCCTTGGGCCTGCAAGATCCATGTCTTATCTGTCCCAGCAATTGAACTCCTCTATTTTCTAAGAAATGAGAAAGTTCTTCAGAGGAAGTTCTTGCAGGACTGAGATGTGGGTTTGGTCGATTGTAGAAGTCAAAAACCTGAAATTATCATTAAAAATCTGAAGCTTAAGAGAAGTAATAAAAACTTAGTATGGCATTTATATAGGTAGAAAGAATAAAAAACAATCAATGGTTTGGAAAGACGAAAGATCATTCATACTTCAAGCACCAAAATTACAAATCACCAAATACATGAGCAGAAGTAGAAATGGAACGGTTTCAACTAGGAAAATTGTATGTAAACCATTTTAAGGCCATCTATCACAAGGATGAATCTTGCAGCACTCTGAAGGGGGTAAAAAGTTGGCATGATCATCCTACATTTTGTAAAGAAACCCACGAAGAACTTACCAAACCTGCAATTTTTTTTATTATTGCAGCAGGATTTGAATTCAATCCTTTTACCAGTGCTGTGCATAGCTGCTTTAAGGCAGATAGTTTTTTATCTCTTTCTATGTCCACAAGGATAATCTCAGCCTTAAATCCTTCTATTCCAAGAGAATAAAGGTCATCAGGAGAAGGTATGGTATCAAAACGCTCCTTGAGTCTCTTTTCCTGCAACATTCAGAGTCAACAAACGCACTAAAATGCCAAAACAAGTTACTCAGAATATTTTAACAAGTTAATGTCATAAAAAGGCTTCCCATACCGGAATAATGGAATAAAAACCATTGGGTATTGGACCTGAAAGGGATCCACTAGACCATAATGTCTGAGCAGCCTGCAATGAATGACCAACTTCCCTAGAATCAAGGGAAGAATATGCAGAATCAAAATTCCTTTCCTGTTTAGTCAGGGACAGGGACTGGAACCTCTGCTCCAAATGGGAGGGCCAATTCCGATCTGAAGGGTGTGTCTGGGATCTTCCTTCATCCCTTGGCAGATCATCCATCTCCAAAATATGGTGAAATAGAGAATCATTTTGCTTCAATTATCATCCTTCAAGGCCACCCTACGTTTAAATGAACAAAGAAACAAATTGAACATAATATCCTGACAATTAAAAATTGGGAATTATGAAATTTATTTTTTGAGACATGTGGCGAGGCCTCAAATTCTTTACAGAAAACAAATGCTCACAAAGTCTAAGAACAAGAAGAAAAACAAAAAAAAAGGATGCCAGCGGATTATGGGATCACAATTCCATGTTCATAAAGACCAGATGTTACTATTCACCTTGTATAAACAATATGTAAATGTGTCGAGCACAACTCAATCAACTTTAGAACAGGTTTGAGTAAATACTTCACAATTGTGGCAATCTGATTTATGTTATAATGTCAATTCAAATGATCAAATATATGAGCTGTGGGTGTCTGAATGTATATTGCCAAATCCAAATGAGGATTGCCATTTTCATGTTACAAATTCCTGTATCGAACAAACAGAACTAAGCAGAATTGATCACTATGTGGATAATTCAATGACTTCAGCATGCTCCAGACATGATGCATATATATTGCTAGCCAGTTATTGTGAAACATTGATTTCCTTGTTATAATGTCACGAATGCCACTCAGTCACTAACAAGAACTATCATGTGAACAAGTTTACAACCAATATTGAAGCACCAACATCTTTCTTTACTCTAAAATTGACTCCTAATAGAGCATCTATGCTCAGCCACATCACCATCACAACTACAGTTTTATCAGACCCAAAATTATCAGGTTCTGAATAGTTTATAGTAGGGATGAAAACGTTAGGGAAAAGTTTTAACCACATCCAATTTCACATTTTTACCTGAAAACAAAATCGAAATCAGGAAAGCCGGTCGGAAAATGAAATCGGTATGTCAGGATGTCAGAAATAGATTGGGAACATGTCGATAGCTGTCAGGAACACATAATTAATGTCAGGAAGATCGATGGACCAAGCCATAGAACAATAGTGACCTACGACAATTTCCTTTGCCTTGGCACATATTTATACTTGCAAATGTTTAGATAGCATAATTATAATGACCAACCATTGAGACTATAGTTTTTTTAATATCGCTCCCTTTTACCCAAGAAATTGATGACACAAAAAAATGGAAATAGAAACACGTAGTCTGTTAGGCTAACCACCTACCCCATGATCCATTCGCTTCTTTGCTACATGCCTGGTACCCTAACTCTACTGCAGCATTTCATGTAAAATACAGGAACCGATAAAGCAGACAGGAAATTGCCTGAACCTAAAACCCATAGCAAAGCAGGGTTCACATGCTAGGATTAACCTATTCTTGTGGATGCAAATTAAGGACTTTCCACCAAAGAATCAATATATGCATTATCATGTTAAAACAACACCCGTACTTGCATTTAAACTTCAAAACTTACCGATATTCTCTTAGATTGATTTCCATGAGTGTTTTTCACTTGGAACAACTGATACATTCTAGATGTTCTATCCCATTTTATGTTAAAAGTTATGCACAAAGAAATTACTTTCGTGCAACTGAAAGTTTATAACATGATTAGTCAAGTACAACAGGAACACCAGATACACCAGAGCTCCTCTAAATTTTGTCACATATGACTGCAGGAACACAGCTAGAAACATGTTCTGCAAAGGTTCAGATTTCACGATATGTTAAATGTACAGATTTATTAAAACAGAACAGTTATTTCATGAAGGACTATAGGAGCACAACCAGAAACATGCTCTGCAAAGGATCGGACTTCACGCGCGCATATGTTGATTGTACACAGATTTAACACAGATCAGGGCATACAGCATGCATGCTAGATACTAACAATTTAGTTCTTTCAGCACTTTGCATTCTCATTCAAATCAAACCTCAAATAGAAGAAAGTAAAATTGTTGGTCACTTCAGAATTTGACACATTGACCAGTTAAATTTAATCTTGTATCTACAGCCATCTCCCACCATAAAAAGACAATGAAAATGCACCATATCTAAATTTCAAAAAGTAGTATCCCTTCCACCAGAGATTGTAAAGCCAATCACTATAGAACTCCATACTGCAATCACTATCAAGCTCCAACACAAGAGAGAGAAAGGGGACAGGTGATGTTACCGCCAAGGCAACCAGGTGTGAATGTGTGATCACATTAAACCAACAGCCTCATGTTTGACTAGCATGTACACCGATCCGGGAATTGGAAAACTAGTACTGGACCACTGAGCCACAAAAATCCATGACTAACTATGAGCCAATTATAACTACCATTTAAACTGGCACCGAGCTAAAGACAAAGTGTAGCATGTGATGAAGGCAAGCGTAGGTCTCCAGCCAATCTCTAATAGACCGGTTAACAGGCGACCAGGCGAGCGTAACTACAGTACACTGGGCGACCTAACCTTATCCAACGTCCAGCTCAAAGAGTTTGACCAAAGAGCTTTGGTGCCCTCTCACGCGTCAGCAGCCCAAATTAATCTCGCCCACCAGCGCAGGCCAGTCACTCCATAGGAGCTCCCCATTGAAAACCGTATTCACGCAAAGTCAAACCCCAGCGGCGTTGACAAATGGCAAAGACCAACGCGGCGAAGACAGCATTGCCCGCTGCCATCATCCACTCGCTCTCCTCATCAATCCCGGAGCGGCAATGGAGCACGTCGCCCATCGGTCAAGCGCGCAGCAACGTCCACATTCGAAGGGTTAGAGAGAATGGAGGAACTGACCTGTGCCGCGGGCGGCGAGGCGCGCCGCGGGATCCCGGCAGAACCCAATCCGGCGCCGCGGGATGCGGGGGCGCCTGGGTGCGTCGCGAGCGGGGCGGCCGGGGTGGTGGGAGCGCGGCGCGGCGAGGCGAGGTCGAGGCGTGTGACTGAGGCGGAGGTGGAGAAGGGGATCTCGTGATGTGATTAATTAGCGCAGGTGGGGAGCGGGTATTGCTTGCTTTTAATTGTGGGGTTAGGGATTCGTTCACGAGGCGCGCGAGATGCGAGAACGACTTGCCTCTTCTGGGCTCTCGGGCGGATTAGGCCTTCCGCAGTGTTGCGCCTGAGTAACGCTTGAAATAGAGAGAGAGGATTTAGGAACCGCTTTCTACATTGCAACTATTAGTTCCAACTTATACCGGTTCTAAAAAAATGAGAAGCGGAGCAAGTACTTGCGCCGCTTCCAACTGACGTCGAGTGAATAGAAAACAATTTCCATGGTACGTTTGTGCTCAGTCCATGCAGTTCACATTGCACGGCGTGTGTTTGGTTTGCTTCTTTTTTTATTTGCCATGTGGGGCCGGTAGCGATGCCTGGTTTGCTTCTGCATTGCAGCAGATGGAGAGCGATGCCGTTTTTCTGTGGTGGGACCCAAAATTTATTAGGCATCACTAGCACACTGGAGAAGGCCTTAGAACGGGCGAATGGCCGAGGAGCCAGACACCGGAGGAGAGAGGCTGCCCGTGGGGACTAGTCGGCCAGTTTTCTTTTCTTTTCTTTTTGAGAGGAAGACTAGTCGGCCAGTTGACCAGTTATCAAGTTATATGGGCCAGGCCAGGCCAGGCCGCCAGGCCTGGGAGTTGACTTCAAGGAGACAGGACTGACTTCTGTGAGGGAAAGCTGCCTGCTTAGCCGAGTGCGAGAAAACCACCGAGCCACAGAGCAGAAGAGTCTCTAGGCAGGTTCTTTCCCCTCTCTACAGTGCTCAGAGGCGAACAGCGGGCGATTTCTCGATCTCGGCCTGTTCCTCACCAGATCTCTCGCCTCTGTCGGCGTCTCCGGCATCGGGAGGTGAGGGATTTGATTGAGGGCAAGTGCAGTTGTCTATTACTACTAATTATATGTTATATAGTTTGAGTAGTTTAGGGTTACCTTTGGCGGCATCCATGCGACGCCATCCGAGGTATTCGGTCCTCCATGGCGGTGCTGATGATGGCAGCGATAGCTCCCTCATCACTGCAGCCTAGAGGTTAATAAGGTGTGAGCTCGTTGGATCTGGAGTTCTGGTGGGTGCTCTAGATCTCGTCGGGCTATCCTTTTGTCCCTCCCTCGTTTTTGTCGGCGCCGGCACTGATGATGGACTCTCCGACGAAAATCTTGGGAGGTATGTCTACCAACTTGTGGAACTAGGTTGGTTTTTAGCTCCCACCTCTTCTGGTGGTTTGCTTCCCCCTCTGGATGTATCGTCTTCCGGCGAGCCGGGGTTGTTGGTAGATAAGTGTTGACGGTAGTTAACAACCATTATAAACCGTCAAAATAACATGTATAAGGACATAAATATAATCACCAACGAAGGTCTAGGGGTTTAAACTAACAAATTCCACGAGTTTTGGTGAATCTGTATTTTCTACAGGGTTTATTCAGAAAACCGTCAAGGTGGACCTACATGTCAGATTTAATTGCTCTTATCCGCAGTGAAACGGACACCAGAAGACTCGAGAGGACTCTATGCCGAGGCAGAGAGGCAGAGGTGGCCGGCCCCACCTGTAGGCCGCCTGGCCCCCTAGGCCCATATGTCAGCCCCTCCTTCGAATGTCAGTTCTCCACCGCCTCTAGGTTGCATCTACGCCGTTTTTAAGTCGATTTGATCCATGGGCTCACGTTGGATGTTCCGGCCTATATATACCAGCCCCTGCCACCCCTAGGCATAACCCTAGTTATCAAGTCATTCGAGAAGACAGAAACCCTAATCATCCTCAGAGCTCCACCATATTTTAGGGCATAGCTAGTTAGGCTAGGTCTAGAGGGAGGCAAGCAGGCTTCGTTTTGATTCCCAATCGTGTCAAGAGCGTGGTTTGATATAATCTTTGTACCCCCTCTCTGTGGCAGAACCGACCAATTTATAAGAGCACAAGTACAATAGCAACCACCGAAGCGATCGCACCGTCATACTTGAGCCCCTATAAACCCGGTAGTCCATCGAGTATCACGCAGGATCTCGAATAATCCAACACACAACCAAGATCGTACATGATTCAACATATAAGCCACATGTTACATAAGTTCACAAGTAGTTCAACATACATCGGAGTATGAAAAGAGTTATTACAATACCAAGTTCGAATATAGTAGTAGCGGAAGCAAAGATAGTTTTTTAACTAACATCTCACACCATTATTCAAATACTTGTCAGTTTATGATCACATCCCACAAAAGCATCATAGATTAGATATATAGAAGCGCCTTGCCCATGGCCTACTCCTCGTCCACGGCAGAATAGAAGTAGTTCTTACAATATCCATGATAGACGGTGTTATCTGTGTAAGGAAAATGGACCCTAGGCCCATTTACTTTGGATTTTGGTGTTTGATGACCAACACAACCAAATTAGACTAATGATTTTGCAAATGTTTTTTTGTAGTCCAATAGGGTGCAAGACGTGACTTGAACGAAGGCGAAGTGATGATCTGATGATCAATACCGTAATCAAGACCTTAAAAGCTCAAGAGAAGACCCAAGATATCAAGCAAAGTCCAAGCACGAAGATAGGAACCAAGCCGTACGCAAGATCGCGAAGAAACAAGCTCACAGAGGTGACCGAACGCTGGCAGAAGCGACCGGACGCTGGACCGGACGCTCCGATGAAGAGGCTCAGCAAACAGGCGTCATCAGCAGCGACCGGATGCTAGACTGGACGCTGGCGACAAACCGACCGGACGCAGGGCAGCAGCGTCCGATCGAGTACAGAGAGGTTCCAGAGCGGCGATACTGCGATCAGACGCGTTCGGTGGCAGGTGACCGGACGCTGGTAGCGTCCGATCAGTTGTTTGCGGCTTCAACGGTCAGGACGACCGGACGTGTCCGGTCAGGACGTGATCAACATCCGGTCAGTAGCAGAAAAGCAGGATTTCGTCCCCAATGGCTACTTTCTTCATGGGGCTTATAAATAGACCCCCAACCGGCCATTTGGTAAGTGTGGAGCTGAGGAAACATACCAAGGGTGTTGATACACCATTTTAGTGATCTCCACTTGCATAGTGCTTAGTGATTCATCAGGTGATTAGCGTAGGTGCTTTGTGAAGTGCTTAGGTTGATTAGACCACCGCTTATGCACTTGCTCTAGGTTTAGGCCTAGTGTTTATTGAGGTTTGCATACCTCTTACCACTCGGTACTTGCGAGCACCATTGTTGTACATCAGAGGGGCTTGAAGTCTTGCGAGATCACACCAACCGCATTTGTGGTGTGGCCGCCATTGTGTACCGGAGGGAACAAGGCCCATAGCGTTTTGGCCAGAAGCTTAATAGTAAAGATGGCGGGGAGCATCCGGGAGAGGCTTGCCGGAAGGCACGTCAGAGACCCACTTGCGCGTGGGGAAGGCCCGAGGCTATCCACGGAGTTACCCGACTGGGAGCTTGGCCCTTGTGAGGTATTCCTTACGAGGGGCTCCAACGAGGACTAGGGGGAAGCTTGCGCGCTTCTCGATACATCGGTAAAAATACCGGAGTCGTCGACGGGAATTTGCATATCTCTACCTTGCTCTTTAGCTTCCACACTTACATTGATTACTCTACTATGTTTGCGGTAGAGATAGCAACACACTAGCAAAACCAAAGTTGTACATCTAGATAGTTTATCTGTTGCATAGGTTTGGTAGGGTTAGAAAAAGAGACCATAGTTTAGAGTTAGAATTTTTAAGTTGCCTAATTCACCCCCCCCTCTTAGGCGTCACGGTCCCTTCAATTGGTATCAGAGCCGGTTGGCTCAATTTGGACCTTTGGCTTAACCGCCGTTGAGCCGACGCTATTTAGAGTGGTTGGGATGGATACCGCTAGGCCTCCGCACTTTGACGGCACTAACTTCCCATACTATAAAGCTAGAATGGCTTGCCACCTTGAGGCAGTTGATTTGGGTGTATGGAGAGTCACTCGTGACGGGATGAAACCATCCTGAAAAACCCACAAAGAGTCATGAAAAAGAAATGCACTTTAATGCTAGAGCTAAAAATTGCTTGTTTGAATCACTTAGTATGGATGTTTTTAACAAAGTATTCACTTTAAATACGGCACATGAAATTTGGTTAAAACTCCAAGAGCTCCATGACGGCACAAGCAATGTCCGTGAGTAAAAACATTGTCTAGCAAAGTAAAACTATGATTCATTTACTATGAATGATAATGAGCTTGTTCGTGATATGTATTCTCGTTTGAATCTAATTATCAATGAGCTCCATTCTTTAGGATTATTAAAGCTAGATGATGCGGACATCGTGAGGAAGATCATCTCCGTGCTACCACAAAAGAAATATACAAGCATCATCACCATCCTTCACAACATGGAGGACTTGAGCAACATGACCCCGGGCATAGCCATTGGCAAGTTAGTGGCATTTGAAATGTCATGTAAGATGGGTCAAGAAGAAGCTTCTTCATCAAGCAAAGGCAAAGCTCTCACTTGCAGCGAGAAAAAGAAGATGAAGGGCAACAAGTTGAGACAAGCTCAAGCTCAAGTTCTTCAAGTGAAGATGAAGAAGAAGATGAAGACGATGATGATGATGATTCAAGTGATGATCAATCTTCCTCCTCCACCTCCGATCTTGATGAAGAATCAATCAAAGTGATCAACAAGGTGGAGAAGATGATCCAAAGGCTCAATGTCAAGGGTGTGCCCATCCAAATTCAAGATTTCATTTTCACAAATCAAAGAAATGAGCAAAGAAAGAGAGGATGCTATGGATGCGGCGAGTTGGGGTACTTTGCGGAAGTTTATCCAAACAAGCCCACACCCAAGACAAAGAAGAAGGTATGCAAGAACCAAGCCCTCACATTAATAAGATTATGGGATGATTCTTCAAGTGAAGAAGAACCCCATCACAAGAGGCGAGGCCGCAAGCACTCATCATCAAGCTCTTCTCGTGTGTGCCTTATGGCACGAGGTAACAAAAAGCTCTTCCTCTAGTGAGAGTGATAGTGATGATGATATGCCTTCTTATCATGAACTTGTGTAAGGAAATCTTAATTATGCTAAAGCTTGCACTAGTCAACAAAAGAAGCTCAAAAGTTTAAAAGAAAAGATAGATAATTCACAAAAAGCATACAAAACCTTGCTTGAACAATATGAGAACTTTGCTAATCTCAATGTTGAACTATCTACTAAAATTGAGAAACTTGAGACTAGTGCAACAATAAATGCATACACAATCAATGATGAGCAACTCTTAAAGAAAAATGAAAAATTAAAAGAAAAGTTAGCTAGCTCACAAGAAGCATATAATAGTTTGCTTGCTAAAATGGAAACCATGTGCAAACATTGTGATGAGCTAACTAATAAAGTTGCTAATCTTGAAGCCGTTAGCACAACCCCCACCAAGGCATCTAAAAAGAAAAGTTCTATCTTTAACATGTCTAAAAAGGATGCCTCTACTTCCTATAACGATTTATGTTTAGACTCACCTTTGTGCAATCAAGTTTGTGTTGAGAAAGTTGTTGTAGATACATGCACACAAGAGGTTGCAAAGGAGAATGAGCAACTCAAGCAAGAAGTAGCTCGCCTCACCAAGGACTTGACTCAAGTGAAAGGCAAGGCGAAGCAAACCCAACTTCATCAAGATAACACCGTCAAGGGAGTGAAGAAGCTTGATGAAGGACAAACCATGGTTTGTTACATGTGCCACAAGGAAGGTCACAAGTCCTATGAGTGTAAGGTGAAGAATGGGGGAGGAGCAAAGAAGAAGGAGATAAAGCAAACAAGCAAGCTCTCTAACACCTACACCAACAAGGTGGACAAAAGGCCTCCACACCTTTTCTCTTGAAGAAGAATAAAAATGACAAGGTGGTGGCCATCAAGGTGAACAAGCAAGCCAATAATGGGGTCAAATGCTTTTGGGTGCCAAAGAAAATCATTTCAAACATGAAGAGCACCAAAAAGGTTTGGATCCCGAAAGGGAAGTGAGAAGTCCATCGGACTTCGGGGAATTTGGAGACTTAGCAAAGTATGGGTGCATTTCATGGGATGCATCATGATGGACAAAATCATTGCCAAGTGGGTTAGTGAATACTATGGACCCAAATTCTCCTTCACATGTTAGGTAACTAGATGTTATTACTTTTTAATTGGTACATCTTGCAATTAGTTTTTCCTACAATTGGTATCTTTAAGCGTCTAGTTACTCTTCATGCCTAGGTTTGCATTTGCATGCTTATATCTTTTATCATGCATACACTAGGTATATCTTATGGTACGCTTGCTCGGTCTCATTTTTAACCCTTAGAGCAAACCTACATGGTTTAAAATTGCTTAGAAGCACGGCACATAGCTTGTCTTACTTTTGTTTATCTAATATGTGCCAAAGTCCAAATTGTAGATAATCTCTCCCGAATATCATTTTTGAAAATGATTCTCACATTCATGAGATGTCATCTTTCAAGTGGTATTTTGATTCTAAAATCAATGTGCATGATTCCTACAAAGTATTCTACATTTGTGTGCACAAATTTAGGGAGAGGATTACTCTATAAGTTGGATGCCTTGAGACTAACACCTTTTCAAGCTTATCATGTGTGTAGTAGTCTCATTGCAAGGAAAATAGAGTCCCCAGAGCTAAGCATCATACTTCAAATATCCACCACCTATTGCAAGTGGTAGAAATCAATTTGGTTTCCACATGTGGTATTTCTAAACCAATATCATCATGTTGATTTTATTTTAACATTTATATGCTTTCTTCATGCATTATATAGATTAAATTCTCTTGTACAATAATATGCTAATTATGCATATACTTTGCTTTCTATCATATGTATGCATATATTTAGAGGGAGCTTAATCTATATAATGTGAGAGTCAAATTTTGTGACCTATTCCATTCTACATTCAATGGATCACTAAGTTTGACCCTCCCTTGTGCCACTAATGTCTTCCTTTTCGGTGTTTGATTCCAAATGGGAGAATTTAGAGGACCAAAGGCAAGCATTAATACAAGGTGTAATGGTCTGAAAAAGGGAGGATAGTAGATTATGGATTGCCTATGTAATGGGAAAATTTGTAGGAAGCAAGGCTTAAATCCATAATGCAACATGGGGACATTTGCAATGGCAAGATAAGTTTTATGTAGTATCATTTAGTTTTACAAAGAAGCATCTTTTAGCATCACATAACTTATGTAGTATCATTTAGTTTTACAAAGAAGCATCTTTTAGCATCACATAACCTTGCCCCTTGCATTGCATCCTAGCAAGTAGGTAGTTTTCAAATTACAAATTTTTTTATTATTTGCTTGCTTTGGTCGTGTTGTCATCAATCACCAAAAAGGGGGAGATTATAAGGAAAATGGATCCTAGGCCCATTTACTTTGGATTTTGGTGTTTGATGACCAACACAATCAAATTGGACTAATGATTTTGCAAGCGTTTGTTTTGTAGTCCAATAGGGTGCAAGACATGACTTGGACGAAGGCGAAGTGATGATCCGATGATCAACACCATAATCAAGACCTTAAAAGCTCAAGAGAAGACCCAAGATATCAAGCAAAGTCCAAGAACAAAGATAGGAACCAAGCCGTACGCAAGATCGCGAAGAAACGAGCTCACAGAGGTGACCGGACGCTGGCAGAAGCGACCGGACACTGGACCGGACGCTCCGATGAAGAGGCTCGGCAAATAGGCGTCATCAGCAGCGATCGGATGCTAGACCAGACGTTGGTGGCAAACCAACCGGACACAGGGCAGCAGCGTCCGATCGAGTACAGAGAGGTTCCAGAGCGGCGATACTGCGACCGGACGCTGGCGGCGTCGGATCAGTTGTTCATGGCTTCAACAGTCGGGACGACCGGACACGTCCGGTCAGGACATGATCAACGTCCGGTCAGTAGCAGAAAAGTGGGATTTCGTGCCCAACGGCTACTTTCTCCATGTGGCTTATAAATAGACCCCCAACTGGCCATTTGGTAAGTGTGGAGCTGAGGAAACATATCAAGGGTGTTGATACACCATTTTAGTGATCTCCACTTTCTTAGTGCTTAGTGATTCATCAGGTGATTAGCGTAGGTGCTTTGCGAAGTGCTTAGGTTGATTAGACCATCGCTTATGAGCTTGCTCTAGGTTTAGGCCTAGTGTTTATTGAGGTTTGCATACTTCTTACCACTCGGTGCTTGCAAGCACCATTGTTGTACATCGGAGGGGCTTGAAGTCTTGCGAGATCACACCAACCGCGGTTGTGGTGTGGCCACCACCGTGTACCAAAGGGAACGAGGCCCATGGCATTTCGGCTAGAAGCTTGATAGTAAAGACGGCGGGGAGCATCCAGGAGAGACTTGTCGGAAGGCACATCGGAGACCCACTTACGCGTGAGGAAGGCCCGAGGCTATCCATGGAGTTACTCAACCAGGAGCTTGGCCCTTGCGAGGGATTCCTTATGAGGGGCTCCAACGAGGACTAGGGAGAAGCTTGCGCGCTTCTCGATACCTCGGTAAAAATACTAGAGTCATCGAAGGGAGTTTGTATATCTCTACCTTGCTCTTTAGCTTCCGCACTTACATTGATTACTTTACTATGTTTGCGGTAGAGATAGCAATACACTAGCAAAACCATAGTTGCACATCTAGATAGTTTATCTGTTGCATAGGTTTTGCTAGGGTTAGAAAAAGAGGCCATAGTTTAGAGTTAGAATTTTTAAGTTGCCTAATTCACCCCCCTCTTAGGCATCACGGTCCCTTCATCTGCATCAAGTGGGAAATAAACCCTGAGTATAAGAAGGTACTCAGCTAGACTTACCCGTCATAAACCAAAATAAAGTGACTCCAAGGATCATGCAAGGCTTTATAAGTGGAGCTAGCTTGACAACATTTTTGCATAAAAGACACTAGTTGAGCTACACATTTTATAATTCGGTCATCAAGTTAATTATAGCTATTCATCTCTAGATTAGCAACTAACCTATGCCAAACAGGTGACGTAGAATTAGGTAGCATAACAATAATAACCATAGCCGATGTAATATTTCCATGTTCATCATAACCATCATATTTCATAGTCCAATTACTACAATGAAGAAGCTCCGTCAAGTTTCTCACTATTCGGAAGAGACAGCGATTTGAATCGATTGCAACCAGCTAGGCAGTTATTCCTAACACAAACCCAAACATACCTATGCTAAGATAGTCTTAGGTTACTTTTGGTACAACTCAGGTACACATTTCGCGGGGTCCGATCAGCGCTGCACCCTCAGGGACACTACCGGATGCCAGGTCGATTAGGACTTTAACCTATCATTGGCCTCACACCGGCTCCTCACACATCCTTATTGCCTTCAGAGTGCACACTTTCACTTAATGGGTCCCGACCTGAGTTGAGCTACTCGACTTCGCGGTCAGAATGAGTTATCCGGCCAACTAAGTGAGAGGCATGTGTTCAAAGTGACAAGAGGGCCTCGAACGATGCGGTCCTTAATTGGCACAGACAGAATCGCATGAGTCAACCTACACATAAACTCCGTCTAGCCTCCAGTTATATTATCCCATGGTTCTTTTCCACGATAGCAAATATAACCAACAGTGCTCTGGTATCCACCTATATCTTGCAGGTGATAGGAAAATCACCTGACTTCTACTGGTCTAAGCATGACTGAGCATATATTTGATACTGGATCTACATAGGGTTTAAGATATATTTCTAGACAAGGAAGTTATATGCATCAAATGTTTTCAATCAACTCCTATAACCTAATGTATCAAACATAAATGGCGCAAGTGATATTTGTAAAAACATAGGAGGCTTAAAATGCACCGGGGCTTGCCTTTTAGGAAAGAGGTGGGCCTGTGGTCAGACACTCTAGTAGTTCTTTGGAAGCCTGCTCCTCACTTTTAGGAGCTATCTGCTATGGTGCCTCCTGATTCTTCTCATCTTCGGCTTCGAACTCCAAGAGGGTGATTCTTTCGGGCGATCCTATATGCATGAGCTCGGAATAAGATATCATGGATGCATAGATAATGATATGGATGATATGATATGATGAAATTCATAATCATAAGTGTTATTAACAGCAAGGCATTAGGGTGATATTAAGATTAACTTTCTTTTACTGAGTAGGTGCATATCTCCTTTCTAGTAATTAAACAAACACCTATTTAAAAAATTTTCTGGACTACAAGACAACAGCCACCTATTTTGACCATAACTAGAGTTTTGCACATCCAATTAATCTAATTTAGGACTTTCTGGAAAGCTTATAAAATTATCTACAACTTTGTTATTGACAAGTTTTATAGAAGAGATCATTATCATCACGAAATTGTCACCACAACAGAAATAACGCATGTAGCCCTCCAGTGGAATTATAAAGTAATAATTAACTAGCTGCCTATAACCAATTAATTTTAAGCACAACTACTAATATCAATAGATCATATGAAACACAAGCACCATAGAAAACATCATGGTTAAGCCCAATTAATTTATTTGTACCTCGTTATTAATTTCCTTATATAATAGGGTGGTTTAAAGGATAATTATTTCTAGTGCACAATAATTTCTGAGAAAATTACAATAGCTTACACTTGACCCCAATAGTCTACTGTACAAAGTTCATGCTATTTGGATAAGTATAGCCACCTCTACAAAAATAACAAGTTGTATAGGCTTATTTTAGCAAAAATAGTCTAGCCTAGTGAAAAATGTCAAACAATAGATTTCATATTTTTCCTACTTTCTTCCTAGCACAAGAACACTGTGTAAAAATTTGCATGATCATAAGTTATGTATATTTACCCCAATTAATTTCACCAGAAACTAGCAATTAATCAAGGTTAAATAGTAAAACCTTATTTCAAGTATGCCTACTATAGTTTTAGTATTTTTCCTAGCTAGAGCATGTCAACACAAGACCAACAAAACTAGAATCACATTTTTAGCACTTCTCTAGCTCAAGTTATGCATTTTACAAGATAGAAACTAATTTAAAAGCACTTATCTAGCTTGACTTAATTCCCCTAAAAATACCCCAAACAGTAGGTTTCATATTTTTATCAAATAGTACACTTCATGATGAATCGAACAAAATTTGGTTCACCCCATTTGGATACTCCTAGCTCCAGATATAATTTTGCAAGTTTGTATACAAATCTATAAAAACAACAAAGAAAAACAATTCAAAAACCCTAAATACGCTACGTACACCCGGTCTAATGCACCCACAATAACTGACACGTGGGTCCCGCAGTCAACTCATCCCCACCCAATAGACACATAGAGCAGAGCACACGGTTGACCGGCGGCAAACTCACTGACGGCGAGGTCACCGGCGTTGTACTCCCCACACCCTCGCGCATCGACTGGTACGCTTGGTTGGCCTAGCGGATCACCGGAGCTACTCGTCGGTGGTAATGGTGGCATGGCAGAGGTGCTCAGCGGTGGGATCATTGTCTCTGGCAATGACATGGCTAGGCGAGCGATGCTATAGCATCAGGGAGTCCTAGCGGAGCTCTAGGGTTAGGTCTAGGGCATGGTCAAGCAGTGGTGTGCTCTGGCCATGTGCATGGCGGCATGGCTACGCGAGCATGGTGACGGTGAGGTCACCGTTCCGATGAGATGACTGTTGAAGGCAAGTCTCCATCTTTGGGGAAAGTGCTAAAGCTCTAGGCGACATGGTAATGGTCACTAGAGGTAGCTAAGGGTGGTCGGTTGAGGTCGGCAGCGGTGAGCGCATGCCTGCAGCCATGGCGGATGTGCATGGCGGTGTTGCACATTCACGCGTGACAGCGGTGGTAGTAGTTAAGCCAGTTGTGGCCTTAGCAGCTAAACCCTACGGCAACGATGGACTAAAGTGGAGGGAGATGAGAGGAGCACCGGTTGCGGCTGGCCACGGTGAGCTCAAGCTCGGTGGCGCATCGCGACCCTAGTGGAAATGGTGATGGTGCAATGTGGCCTTACCCTTGCCCAAGTCACGAAGTGTAACACCCTAAAATTTGTATATTTTTGAAATAGGAGAAAATGAGTAATTATGCATTTTGTGGGAATTTGAGTTAGGGAAAAACAATAAATTTTATTAAATTAAAATCAAATGTAGGTTCACAATCATGTGTGTGCATTCATGCTGCTGCTTAATGATCTTTGAACGGTTTGATTTGAAATCAAATTTCTACTTGACTTGAATTTTGCCTTCAAAATTGGTTTGAAAAATAGAAAAGGGATTTCTTTCTTCCTTCCTCGCTTTTGGCCTGGTTGGCCTGCTTCTGCCCATGGCCCACTCCTCCTGCCGGCCCAGTCGGCCTACCTCACTCGTGGCCTGCTCTTTCGTCTCCATAGGCCGTCGTTCTCCTTCTCTTCACGCGTCGTGGCCTTTCCTTCGCGCGGCCTAGCCGAGCGCCTGGCCCAAGTCCGCGTCGCGCCACACGTGACCTCCCTCTGTCGTTGACGCACCGAGGCCACCCATCAGGCGCTCCTCCTTCCTCATGTTGTGTCCTAGTCAGACACCGTTGCTGATGCTGTCCGTGCCCGCCTCCGCCACGAGCCCCGCGCCGTGCCTCTCAAGTAATCCCCGCCTCATAAATAGCCGGTCGATCCCGCTCCGCCTCCTTATCCCGCCTCGCAGCAAGCTTTCTGCCTCGCCAAAGAGCTCACAGCTGCCTCACCCTAGCACCGCTGCAAGCTTGGAGTGCCACCACTATTTCACCGAGCGCCGCACAACTGTCGTTGCTTCCCATCCGATCTTTTCGGCTCCGGTGAGATCCCCATCTCCTCCGCTCTCTCCCTATGTCACCAGTGAGTCCAACCGTGCACTGTAGGCCGAACACCGAGAACTCCAGTGAGCTGGCAATGGCACTGTTGTGCCTATTCTATTCCATCCAGCCGCCGTCGTCTTCTTCCCCCTTGATCTATTTTGGCCGTTAGATCGGGATCCAACGACCGGTATCCAATGAACTAATTCGGCTGGTTGTTTTACAAAATGGTCCCTCGGGGTTTTAAATATAGAATCTACCGTCCGTAGCGTCTTTCTAGATTCCATTTTCTTTTCTGAAAGCGTACTTTGGTTCGGTTAGATTGAAAATACGTTTTCAGCTATTTACAGTTTTGCCACTCAACTTGTTTTAGCCATAAAATCTTTGTTTTAACTCCGATTTGATCCTTTCAAGTTGTGTTAGATTCATAATTAAGTAATCTACATGTTTATACTACTATTAAGTAGGTTTTCAACTTTTAAAAGTCAAGGTTAGATTTAATCTATTATTTTACTATAGGAAATCTTGTTTAATTCATAACTTCTTCGTTTTAACTCTGATTTTTGTGATCTTCGTGTCTGTGTGATCGTAGCGAAACATAGATTCGTTTTCCAAACTTTTCATCTTGATTTTATGCTATTGGTGTACTATTCTAATCTATAGCTTTGTTTGCTTTACATGATTGCTCCTGGATGCATGTATGTTGCTGTGTTATCAAGTATAGACGGTGAGCAATTCGTAAGTACCATCATGGCTTATACTTCTATTCGTACGACTACATCAATCCGGTCGACCTCTACTACAACTCTGGTATAAGCTAGTTATTGACTCTTGTTTAGTTCAAGTACGGCTGCATCGATCCGGTCGACCTCCACTACTCGAACTAGATTAAGGTCAAGTTATCGGCTCTATCTAAGGGTGGCGTCATTCGGATAGATTCATTAAGTTACCAATATTGCTTATTGCTTCCATTATTTATCTTATTACAGCAATATCACTTTGCCCGATTGGGATTGATCTAGATCGGCCTTATATCCTTTTTAACCCATCATTTGTTAATCTAAACTGATCTAATCTGCATCTTTAACGATGAGTTACATTTTTGTTGGCTGTCTACATCAATCTTGATCATGCATAGTGTGCGGTTAAGGCATGTCTGATCTTGAGTAGATCTATTGGCTAACGAAAATCGTTCTATGGCCCGTTATCACAGCCTATGTGATTCTGCCTCACACCCCACTGTTAGCACCATGGAGTGGGTATCGTTACTTGGTAGATCTGTTCCTGATAGGGTATGACCTTAACTGTGCGCTATGCCTGAATCGGCTGTTTTAGTCGACATCGAGTGCTTTCACGAACAGTTCATATCACGAGACTATTGAAGTAAAGATAGGTCGAAAGATGTGTTAGCCCCATGATCTTATTATTGTATTATGGCCTGCATGATTCTGCCTCATGCCCCACTGATATTAGTAATAAGTTAGGGTCGTTGAATCTATTGTTGTTTCTACGGCCTGCATGATTCTGCCTCATGCCCCACTGGTTATAGCGATAGATGGGATATAATATATTCATTAGATTTATCTTTATTAAATGGTTAAATGATGATGAGCTATTTCTTTTATATAAAAGGGATTCGGTTACTTATAGTCATTGGCTTAGTATAAACTAATTATTGTTGACATCTTATTGCCATTGACTGATATTTGTCTAAATAATAATATTCATCATGAATGATAACTGATTTTTTCCTTCACAACCCCATGAGCTTTAACTGATTTATTCTTATGAATATGCTGGAATCGACTATTTAGTCGATCTCCTTTCATATCGGCTCTCAGAGCCGCACATTCAGGACTGTCTGGCAACACCGGCATGTTTCGCCTTAAATTACTGATTAGCTTTCTCTTCTTGTTAATTACAAGGTCAAATTGACTGGCATGTCTCGGGAGGAGTGTGCAGGATCAACCACCCCTATGTTGAAGCCAGACGGATCTACAGCTCCATCGAGCAGACCCTTCCAGCATGCTTGTGTGCCCTCGGCACGGGACGAAATTTCTGTGTCGACAGTAGCTTATCAGTTGGAATTGCCTGAGGGTTTGTCAGGTATGCACGATGTGTTCCATGTGTCTCAACTAAAGAAGCGTTTGCGTGTACCCAAGGAGCAGATACCGTTAGAAGAGCTTACAGTTAAGGAAGATCTCACTTATGAGGAGTTTCCAGTAAGGATTTTGGAGACGACAGAAAGAGTTACAAGGAGCCGAGTTATAAAGATGTGTAAGGTTCAGTGGAATTGGTATACAGAAGACTAGGCTACTTGGGAAAGAGAAGGGGATCTAAGGAAAACATACCCACAGTTATTTGAGTAAGCATCATCCAAATCTCGAGGACGAGATTTATTTTAAGGGGGGTAGAATTATAACACCCTAAAATTTGCATATTTTTGAAATAGGAGAAAATGAGTAATTATGCATTTTGTGGGAATTTGAGTTAGGGAAAAATAATAAATTTTATTAAATTAAAATCAAATGTAGGTTCACAATCATGTGTGTGCATTCATGCTGCTGCATGATGATTTTTGAATGGTTTGATTTGAAATCAAATTTCTACTTGACTTGAATTTTGCCTTCAAAATTGGGTTGAAAAATAGAAAAGGGATTTCTTTCTTCCTTCCTCGCTTTCAGCCTGGTTGGCCTGCTTCTACCCGTGGCCCACTGCTCCCGCCGGCCTAGTCGGCCTGCCTCACTCACGGCCCACTCTTTCCCCTCCATAGGCCGCCGTTCTCCTTCTCTTCACGCACCGTGGCCTTTCCTTCGCACGGCCCAGCTGAGCACCTAGCCCAAGTCCACGCCACGCCGCGTGTGACCTCCCTCTACCACTGACATGTCGGGGCCACCTTTCAGGCACTCCTCCTCTGCCGCTGACGTGTCTGATCTTTTCAGCTCCGGTGAGATCCCCATCTCCTCACGCTCTCTCCCTGTGTCACCGATGAGTCCGACCATGCGCTGTAGGCCAAACACCGAGAACTCCGGTGAGTCAGCAATGGCATCGCCACGCCTGTTCTATTCCAGTCGTCCGCCGCCATCTTCTTCCCCCTTGATCTGTTTTGGTCGTTAGATCGGGATCCAATGGCCGGTATCCAATGAACCGATTTGGCTGGCTGTTTTGCAAAAAGGTCCCTTAGGTTTTTAATTATAGAACCCGCCATCCCTAGCATCTTTCTAGATTCTATTTACTTTTTCTAAAAGCATACTTTGGTTTGGTTAGATTGAAAATATGTTTTCAGCTATTTATAGTTTTGCCACTCAACTTGTTTTAGCCACAAAATATCCGTTTTAACTCCGATTTGATCCGTTCAAGTTGTGTTAGGTTCATAATTAAGTAATCTACATGTTTATACTACTGTTAAGTAGGTTTTCAACTTTTAAAAGTCAAGTTTAGATTTAGTCTGTTATTTTACTATAGGAAATCTTATTTAATTCATAACTTCTTCATTTTAGCTTTGATTTTTGTGATCTTCGTGTCTGTGTGATCGTAGCAAAACGTAGATTCGTTTTCCAAACTTTTCATCTTGATTTTATGTTGTTGGTGTACTGTTCTAATCTATAGCTTTGTTTGCTTTGCATGATTGCTCCTGGATGCTTGTATGTTGCTATGTTATCGAGTATAGACGGTGAGCAATTCGTGGGAGATCAAGAGTACTACTTTGATGAGCAGGATCAGCAAGAGTGCTTTGCTCAAGGCAAGTATAGCATAGGATCATCCTTGTTTCCTATTCACTTTAATTCATTAAATTCATGTTGCATGTGTCACCTTGATAGGAATTCCCTAGAATTGAACTTATACCTTGTCACCTACGGGATATGCATTAGGTAGCTTTGCTAGTGCTCAATTAAACCATGATCTTGTAATTTGACTAATGGTATATGCAATAAACATTAAAATATGACTTTTTAGCAACTTGGAAATAGGGGGCTGGAGTATTTAGCTACTTTCCAAATGCTTTAGATTCCTCTCCCTAAGGACTTATCTGTAAGTGATCATCCGAGACTTATAGTACAACTGTGAGGGCTATATGGCTCTGGCTTTAGCTCAGTATGAGGACCTTTTCTAGCTTGTTAGAGGTTACATTTATGGTGCAAGAGGGGTGTATTCCGGATTGGATATAGTGCGGCCTCTGTCCGTCAGTGTATAGGCTACGTGTCATTGTGCCTATCAAAAGGGGAGCCCTACATTCGCAGGCCATAGAAACCTAGCGGCCCTAACTTGTTAGACAAACCTTTGAAAGGCTTCATAGTGACCCCTGCCTGCTCACCTTGGAAGTGTTTTGGGAATTGCAAACCCGGGCATATGGGTATCATGACTCACAGTGAAAGTGTACAACCTCTGCAGAGTGTAAAACTGATATATCAGCCATGCTCATGGTCACGAGCGGCCTTGGAACCCTTATAGAATAGATGAATACTAAGAATTATTTGTTTATGCTATTCATTATTCATGTTTATAGTGATCATGTGTTTTGCATTGGGAATTGAAACAACTTGTTGCTACTCTTAAGCTAAAATTGTGACAACTAAAAGTTGAATGCTGTTAAACCTATGTCAAGCCTTTTGAGCCTCATGAACCCCATGTTACACTTGTTGAGTACGACATGTACTTACGCTTGTTTACTTTCATTATTTGGATAAAAATCCCAGATGGGTAACAGATGGTTATGGGTATGATGATTTTTCTGAGGACTTCTAGACTTGTGGTCAACCAGTCGACGTTCCTGTGAAATGGAGCTTCCGCGAGAGATCTTTTCATTATACTTTCACTATATCTATGTGAAGACTCTGTCTTAATATTCGTGATGTAATAAACACTTGTGATGATACTACTTATAATTTGTTAGCTTATGTGTGTGACTAATCTCTGGGCGCACATAAGATTTTGCATCCCATTTTTTCCTTAAAATTAGGTGTGACAGATTGGTATCAGAGCTGTGTTAACTGTAGGACGCAAACCTAGTCAGCAATGGTTGTTTTGGCTTCTTTTACTTCACTCATTTCATGCTTTCTATCTCACCCTTGTTATTTGCTAAAGTTTTATGCTTGTTTTGCCTTATTCTATTATGAAAATTATTGCTTCTAATCTAACTAACTAAATCTAATTCTGTAGATGCCTCGTGCCAGTAAGACTGCCCACACCAGCACCGAAGGTTACTACCTACCTCGTGGTTTGTCCATAGAGCCAGAGGAGGAACCCTAGGAACAAGAATTTGATTCACCAACACCTGTACCTACTCCTGAGCCAGTCTAGGAGGAACCCAAAGAAGTCAAGGTCGTACAACTATCCAATGATGATGAGGAAGACATCATTGAAGAGGATGAGCCAATCCTGCCCCTAGGATGGATGACAAAGGTGTGGCATAAGCTAGGATGTGAATCCTCCATTTAACACCACCGACTCATGAGCATTCTTCAGACCTACTATGGGGACTGGGATGCAGCTGTGGAGTACGTCTGCGAAGAACATATGCACCCTCTAGAAGACACCTTTTGGAAGACCAGGGTGTGCATCTCCATCAAGGATGAACAGAAAGGCGCATATCAGCTGGATTCAAACTATGCGCACCATGCTCACTGTGCTACCATGGAGGATCGCATAGAAGATGCAGCCGCTGAAGCTTGCATAGGTCTTTGTGGTCGTCGATTCAAGGATATGAAGATTGACCAATATTGATTCCTCCCTCACCAACACTTAGAATTGGGATGGGCAATGATGGACCCATAGGGCACTGATCCAACAACTCAGGTGATGGTACATTTGGCTATGAGTCTGTAGCAAAGATTCACCGACTGGAGGATCAGTTGAAGGCACAGCAGAAAATCATTCAAGAGACACCGACAGGTGGTAGATAAACAAAGAGTGTGCCTCAACTTGCCAAAGATATATGAGGAGCTTCCCCATAAGCCTCGCCCATAGATGTTGGAGTCCCTTTTATGTAATAAAACAATAGTAGAACGAGTCAAGTTGAGTCTAGTTTAGTCTATTAGTGCGGTGTGAATATTGGTGTGCTTAGTTGATTTGTTATTATGTTTATGTGTGAGTTGGATTTTTGTAATGTGTGCTGGAACTTTGTGGGCATGTCCACAAGTTTTATAGTTAAGAATATTAAAGTTTGGGTCAATAAATAAATAGTTGGGTTTGGTATATCTTGTTCTCTCAGAATCAGATTTTTGAAGCAGTCTGCCTTTATCTTTATGCCAATTAAAATCTACTTGACCAAAAATTATGAAATTTTTATGAGAATAACTATACTTAAGTATCTTTCCAATGCCTCTAGAATCACCCTCATATCTGATCTGGTTTGTGAGATTTCGCTGTTTCAAGATAAAGTTTCTGTGCAGTCTAGAATCTAGAAACAGTTTCGGGTGTATCCTATTTTTGAGTAACATAATGATAGAATCTGGGAATGTGGTCTGAATAAATGTTGTAGATAATTTCTGAGGCTTTCCAACCATATAAAGTTCGACTCTTTTGGATTTCTATAACTTGAGATATGACTGTTTTACCGAGCTGCTGATGTTGAGACTCGTCCAGAAAATTTTCAGGATGTATTCTAACTTGGAAATTTCTAAATTTTGAATATTTGTGTTGAATAGCAAATGTATGGAAGAGGAAAAGGCCGAGGTCGTGGAGGTGTTCCCCCACATCCACCACCACCGCCACCACCGACTATTGAGCAACTCTTAGCAGTATAGACACAGCTCATGCAAGTGTTGGTGCAGAATCAGCAGAACCAACAGGTTGGTGGAGCACCACGTGATAAGTGTGGTGAATTTTTGAAGGGCCATCCCCTGGTGTTCTCTCATGCCACTAATCCACTGGAAGCAGATGATTGGCTTCATGCAGTGGAAAAGCAACTCAATACAGCGAAGTGTGATGATCAGCAGAAGGTGTTGTACGCTTTAGGACAGCTCCAGGGAGAAGCTCAAGACTGGTGGGAGTCATTCGAGTATGGACGTCCTGTTAATGCTCCTCCTATCACCTGACAGGAGTTTAGAGAGAATTTCAGATCTTACCATATACCCGAGGGACTGATAGAGTTCAAGCAGGAGGAGTTCAGAGCTTTGAAGCAGGGATCCATGTCCGTTGCTGAGTATCGTGACAAGTTTGCTCAGTTGTCACGTTATGCTCCTAATGAAGTGGCTGATGATGCCGACAAGCAACGCCACTTTCTCAAGGGTCTGTATAATGGTTTGCAACTCCAGCTTATGTCCAATACATACCCCAATTTTTAGACACTGGTGAATCGCGCTATTGTTATCGACAACAAGCGCAAGGAGATGGAGGCCAGGAAGAGGAGGCTTCAGGGACAGGCATTTGGAAGTAATACTCGTCCGCGCACCAACCCTCAGCAAGGCTTCCAACAAAGGTTCTAGGGACCACCCAATCAGTGAAATCATGGTTAGTACCCTCAGCGCAACCAGAATCAGCAGCAGAATGGCAATCAACATCCTCAATAGCAGAGTGGTCAGCAGACACCATGATAGGGAACACCCAACAATACTCCTATGAAGACTAGTGCCCCTAGCACTCCCAACAAGTGTTTATGTTGTGGTAAAGAAGGTCACTTGTCTTATAACTACCCTGTGAAGCCCAACCAGCAAACCCCCCAGAGGCAGAATAGTAACCAGAAGCCATCACATTATGGGAAGGTGAATCATGTGTCTACAGAGATGGCACTTGCGGAACCAGAAGTCATGCTTGGTGCGTTCAATGTCAACTCAACCCCTGCCACTGTTCTTTTCGATTCTGGAGCTTCGCATTCATTCATATCACAAGCATTTATTAGAAACCATAGCATACCATTATGTGCCATGCAAAATCCTCTATTAGTAAACTCATCGGGAGGTAGTATGCAAGCTTCATATCATTGTCTTTCGACTAGTCTATTCTTAAGGGGGGTAGATTTCAAAGTGAGCCCCATTGTGTTGAGAGCATCTGGTATTGATGTGATTCTGGGTATGGACTGGATGAAGCAACAACAAGTAGTGATTCAGTGTAAGGAGAAGGTAGTTGTTGTGACCGCACTAAATGGGGAAAGAATTAGTGTTGATGTTGTAATACAAGCACAACTGATAGCCATAGTAAACTAGCTTGATGATCGCATTAACAAGGAGGACCTAGTGGTGGATGAGTTTCCAGATGTGTTCCCCGATGATTTGCTAGGTATGCCACCAGACCATGACATTGAGTTTATTATTAAATTATTACCTAGAACTGTACATATAGCTAAGCGTCCATATAGAATGGGGGTTAATGAACTAGAGGTACTTAAGAAACAAATAAAGGAATTATAGGAGAAATGTTTTATTCATCCTAGTTCATCACCTTAGGGAGTATCGGTTATATTTGTTGACAAGAATGATGGTACTCAGAGGATGTGTGTTGACTATCGGTCACTCAACGAGGTTACTATCAAGAACAAGTACTCGTTGCCTAGAATTGATGATTTGTTTGATTAGTTGAGAGGTGCTTGTGTTTTCTCTAAGATTGATCTTCGTTCTGGCTATCATCGGTTGAAGATTCGTGCAACTGACATACCAAAGATAGCTTTTACTACGAGGTATGGTTTGTATGAGTACACTGTTATGTCATTTGGTTTGACCAATGCACCTGCCTACTTTATGTACTTGATGAATAAGGTGTTCATGGAGTTTTTGGATAAGTTCGTGGTGGTATTCATTGATGATATATTGGTATTCTCTAAAACGGAAGAAGAGCATGCTGAACATCTAAGGTTGGTCTTGCAGAAGCTCAGAGAACACAAGTTGTATGCTAAGTGAAGCAAGTGTGAATTTTGGTTGAAGGAAGTTTCTTTCCTAGGCCATGTTGTTTCTAATGGTGGAATAGTAGTAGATCTAAGCAATGTGAAAGATGTATTGAATTGGAAACCACCAATCGATGTGAGAAGTTTCTTGGGATTAGTTGGATACTACAGAAGGTTCATAGAAGGTTTCTCTAAACTTGCCAAGCCTATGACAACTTTATTAGAGAAAAATGCCAAGTTTGTGTGGTCCGAGAAGTGCCAAGCTAACTTTGAAGAGTTGAAGAAGAGGTTGACTACAGCCCCAGTGTTGGTTTTGCCTAAGTTGAATAAGAGCTTTTTGATCTATTGTGATGCATCTCATCAAGGTCTTGGAAGTGTTCTTATGCAAGAAGGAAGAGTAGTGGCCTATGCATCTCGACAGTTGAGAAAGCATGAGTTAAATTATCCTACTCATGACTTGGAGTTAGCAACAGTGGTTCATGCTTTGAAGATTTGGAGGCACTATCTCATTGGATATAAGAGTGACATCTATACTGATCACAAGAGTCAAAAGTACATTTTCACTCAAACAGATTTGAATATGAGACAACGTCGATGGTTAGAGTTGATCAAAGATTATGATATGGAGGTACACTATCATCCTAGAAAGGCGAATGTTGTTGCCGATGCTCTTAGCTGGAAAGTTATGCCAATGAGGTGCAAGTGACACCGATGTCAAGTGAGTTGTGTGCTGAATTCGAGCGACTAAATTTGGGCTTTGTCATTAATTCAATGGAGTTGGTGTTGGAGCCTAATCTGGAGCAAGAAATACATAAAGGACAGTTATAGGATGCAAAGTTGAAAGAGATAGCGGAAAACATAGTGATTGGTAAGGCACTAGGTTTCCGTATGGATGACAATGTAACTCTATGGTTTGGGAAAAGACTTTGTGTGCCTGAGGATAAGGTTATACGAGAGGTAATTCTTTGTGAGGCACATGAGTCTACTGACTCTATTCATCCTGGAAGTACTAAGATGTATTTGGATCTGAAAGAGAAGTATTGGTGGTACGGACTAAAGAGAGATGTTGCTGAATATGTTGCTTTATGTGATACGTGTCAGAGAGTCAAAGCTAAACATCAAAGACCTATAGATTGCTACAACCAATGAAGATACCTGAGTGGAAGTGGGAAGAAGTTGGTATGGATTTTATAGTTGGGTTACCACGTACTTAGAGAGGTTATGATTCAATCTGGGTAATAGTGGATCGGTTAACTAAAGTTGCTCATTATATACCGGTCAAGACTACTTATAATGGACCGAGGTTAGCCCAATTATACATGGAGAGAATAGTGTGTCTACATGGAGTTCCCAAGAAAATTGTGTCTAATCGAGTACTCAATTTACATCTCATTTTTGGCAGTAAGTACATAGTTCGTTGGGAACAAAGTTAAATTTTAGTACATCATATCATCCGCAGATAGATGGGCAAACTAAGAGGATTAATTAGATATTAGAGAATATGTTGAGAGCTTGTTCATTACAGTATGGTACAGGTTGGGGCAAGAGTTTGTCTTATGCAGAGTTCTCATATAACAACAGTTATCAGAAAAGTCTCAATATGGCACCTTTTGAAGCGTTGTATGGACGAAAGTGTAGAACCCCATTGTTTTGGAATCAAACGGGAGAAACTCAAGTGTTCGGACCAGATGTTTTGAGAGACACAGAAGAGCAAGTAAGGACGATCAGAGATAACTTGAGAGTGGCTCAGTCTCGACAGAAGAGTTATGCCGACACTAGAAGAGAATTGGTTTTCAAAGTAGGGGATTATGTTTACTTGAAGGTCTCACCTATGAGAAGTGTGAGAAGGTTTAACATGAAAGGAAACTTAGCACCAAGGTATATTGGGCCTTTCAAGACTTTAGAGAGACATGGTGAAGTAGTTGTTTACACCAAAATTTGGGAGAAGAACGCGGGAGTTCGAAGGCTTCCAAAATTGTGCCCATCAAGGAATCGACTACATAAGGATCAATATCAGCTGATTCAGATACGACTTTGGAATCAGATCTCTTTGGATGACGTCAGCAGATAGCGATGATGAGCTACGGTTAGTGCCAGGAAACTACATATCAGACTCTACAAAAAGGGAAAGAGTAGGGTCCAAGTTATCCTAAAATTAGGAATGTTTTTTTATACTGGAAATTGTAACAAGTCATGCTCGGGTAGGATTCATGTTCAGGCTTTGGGTATAAATATTAGACCCCGGCCATTATAAGACACACAATCAATCAAATACAAGTTACTTACTTTTTTCGGCTCCGGCCACCCCTTAGGAGTAGGAGTAGAGTAGATCTCGGCGAGTTCTTCAGTGAGCAGGGCTGCATCGGTCCGATCGACCTCCGGCTTGTCTGTAAGTACCATCATGGCTTATACTTCTGTTCATACGGCTGCATTGATCCGGTCGACCTCCACTGCGACTCTAGTATAAGCTAGTTATCGACTCTTATTTAGTTCAAGTACGGCTGCATCGATCTGGTCGACCTCCACTGCTCAAACTAGATTAAGGTCAAGTTATTGGCTTTATCTAAGGGTAGCATCATTCGGATAGATTCATCAAGTTACCAATATTGCTTATTACTTCCATTATTTATCTAATTACAGCAATATCACTTCGCCCAATTAGGATTGATCTAGATCGGCCTTATATCATTTTTAACCCATCGTTTGTTAATCTAAACTGATCTAATCTGCATCTTTAATGATGAGTTACATTTTTATCGGCTGTCTACATCAATCTTGATCGTGCATAGTGTGCGGTTAAGGCATGTCTAACCTTAAGTAGATCTATTGGCTAACAAAAACTGTTCCATGGCCTGTTATCACGACCTGTGTGATTCTGCCTCACACCCCACTGTTACCACCGTGGAGTGGGGATCGGTACTTGGTAGATTTGTTCCTGATAGGGTATGGCCTTAACTGTGCGCAATGCCTAAATCGATTGTTTTAGCTAATATCGAGTGCTTTCATGAACAGTTCACGTCATGAGACCGTTGAAGTAAAGATAGGTCAAAAGATGTGTTAGACCCATGATTTTATTATTGTATTACGGCCTGTATGATTCTGTCTCATGCCCCACTGATATTAGTAATAAGTTAGGGTCGTCGAATCTATTGTTATTTCTACGGCCTGCATGATTCTGCCTCATGCCCCACTGGTCATAGCGATAGATGAGATCTAATATGTTCATTAGATTTATCTTTGTTAAATGGTTAAATGATGATGAGCTGTTTCTTTTATATAAAAGGGATTCGGTTACTTGTAGTCATTGGCTTAGCATAAACTAATTATTGTTGACATCTTATTGCCATTGACTGATATTTGTCTAAATAATGATATTCATCCTGAATGATAACTGATTTTTCCTTCACAACCCCATGAGCTTTAACTGATTTATTCTTATGAATATGCTGGAATTGACTATTTAGTCGATCTCCTTTCATATCAGCTCTCAGAGCCGCACATCCGGTACTGTCTGGCAACACCAGCACGTTCCGCCTTAAAATACTGATTAGCTTTCTCTCCTTGTCAATTACAGGGTCAAATTGACTAGCATGTCTTGGGAGGAGTGCGTAGGATCGACGACCCCTGCGTTGAAGCCAGGCTGATCTACAGCTCCATCGAGCAGACCCTTCTGGCTTGCTCGTGTGCCCTCAGCATGGGACAAAATTTCTGTGTCGACACACGTTTCTGGCACACCAGGTGGGACCCCATAATCATCATGGAGGTTTACAACAACAATGACATCCTTATGGTACATTACAAAGACTTACCTGATGGAGATAAAGATGTCATCGGCAAAGATACAAAAGAATTTCAAAACAAGTGTTTATTGTCCTATACCAAAATACGTGACAACATAATTGTTCAGAAATATCCACTACCAAGAGTTCTATTACACAGGCAGACAGATAGAGTTGAAGCTGAAGACAGATGTTTTTTCATGGAAGCTGTAAACAAATCTGTTCGTGATGCCATATCAAGCCATGATGAAGCTTTCTTAGACACATTCCACAACACCATGAAAGAGGTGTTTCATGGGTTTCTAGTTGATCAGATGGTGCTGACTTATTACAACATTCCACATTCGTCTACCTAGGGTACTATTCAAGTTAGTACCAGCCATCAAGAAGCAGCACCAGCTAGTAATGATGATGTCCAGGCGATTCAGAATTTATCTGAACAAGCTCAAGGTGTTACTACAAATTAGATACAGTATAATCCTAGATTGTCAGTGCAGCATGTGCAACAGCCAACGGGGCAAGGTCAGAACCAGGTGATTAATTTTGGCACATCGGGCCACATACCATTGTCGACTCAAAAAATAGCACCATCAATTCAAAGGATCCATAGAGATATAGATCCTTATGTCTATAATCAGAGACTTCAAGCAGCAAACTAGCAAAGGACCTAGCAGATAGAGGTTCCATAAGGGTACCATTATGGTATAGATTATAACACCCTTCATATGATTCTACCCTAAAAGATGCCATGTCATCATATGCTTGCACATCATTTTTGTGTTAGTAAAAACTTTGATATGCATTCACTAAAACAAGTTTATTTTTATGATTATATGTGTTGACTTATATGGGATGAATCAAGTTCATAACCTTAGTGTTAAATTGGAATTCCGAAAACCCTAATTTCCAGCACATAATGCTACCCTGGAAAAACCTAATTCAAAATCTAAGCACATTTTGGGGTTGAGCTTATAAGGAAAAGTGTAGAGCTTGTCAATGTGTACAAAGTTGGTTTTTAGAGTTTTCAAAGTTGTTTTATAAATTTTGAAGTAATTTGAAAAGGGATAAATTCTTAAAGTGTCCCCTTTTGATTTTAAACTTACATTTTAAAATGTAGACATAATTTGAGTATGGTTATTAAAGCAAAGTTGTAGAACTTTGAATTTAGAACAACTTTTATTTTTGGAGATTTTTGAGTTACCATACAAATTTGAGAGTAATTTAAGAAATGAAGCGAGTGGCAATTCGGTAAAAAGTGGAACAGTGCAAGCAGGCAGACACCTCACCGTCGGCGAGCTTCCACTGGCTTCTACGCACACCCGTAGGCGCCACCTCCGGCTTCGACGTGTCCGTGCTTCCATGGCGTGTCAAGCGCATCGCTCACCACTGCTCTTCGCTCACCTATTAAGTCTGGAGCGCCCTCTAGTAGCTCTTCCTCCTTTTCTCTGTTTTTCCCGTCAGCGCTGCCTTGCTCCGTTGAGCTCGCGCTGGGGCCGTCTCGCCCTCCCAGCCTCAGCCAAGCATGTCACCATGCTCGCCATCACCTAGTGCCTCTAGATCACCCACTTTCCTAGCTTCTTTCCCTTTGGTTTGCCTGGCGTAACCTCCTCTTCTCCAACCCCGACAAGGCTCCGCCAAGATCAGTTCCATCGTGGACAGGGAATTCGGGTGGGATTCTTGCTTCAGCTTTTGCTGTTTCTTGATCTTCATTCTATCGTGATGCTCATGAGATTGATCATTGATCGTTTGGTCAGCTGCTTTCCTTAGAACGGAGCTTCACCGTGAGTACACGCCGCCGCCATCGTCTCCAACGTCGACGACTTAGCTCCGACTCGCCGTAGCCGTCGTTCTCGAGCGCACCTGCTTCAGGGTGAGCCACTGATCATGCCTGTGTGGTCTTCTTAACCTCTACTACGCCATAGGCACGGGACCTCGCGATGCCGATGGGTTTTGCTCTGCCGTACTGCTATGCGCGTCGCTACCTACATTGTGGTATGTCGTTAGTTCAATTGTGTGCTTGGTTAAGTCCGTAAGGAGGTGCTGAGTACACCGATGACCTTAGTTTCACCGGTGAGGTGCTAAATTGCTAGGCGCACTGTAACACCTCGGGTGTTAGCCTTGCATAACTTGACTTGCATAACATGAGCATGATCATCACGCATTTATAAACAAGCATTTCCAATTGAAACATTGAATTGAAACATCTGCAACATTTGCTTGTTATTGCATGTTTCATTATTATATGCAATCTTTCTCGTTATTTTATGTCTCCATGAGTATATGCGAATGATCATGAATGTAAACATGTACTTGGTAGATTTGTGTCACCAAAAATATTTGGCAATGCTTAGGTTCACAAATGGAGCATGGATCATGAATGTCATTTTTTTTTCATAATCAAGCCTTTAAGGCATATTTCATGTGATTAAGTTAAATAGCTCTATGAGTGACTACTACATGAAATGCTTAAATGACTTTGCAAATTGCTTAAACATGCTTAGGGTATCATTAGGAACAACTTTGGTATTTAGTGCTAGGGCTAGTTTGGTCATTTAGTCAAGGTTTGAATGTGTATCATGATTTCAAAGTGACATGTTTGACTAAAGTTGAACTAGGTGTTAGGGACCTTGCATGGAGGAGTTCACTAAAGCAAAGTTGTAGTGTTTGGTATAAGGAACACCTTTTATTTTTGGGTCCTTGATTGATTCAGCTCCTAACATGCTTGAATTTGGATCAAAAGAATCAGCAAAATCAACATCTCAACACTTAACAAATTTTCTAAGTCCTGGTTAACTGCACAGCCTGACAAGTCGATCTTGGTGATGATATTACTTTGTTTCGGTTGCGATTTAGCACAAGTTCACTAAAAGAGAGTTGTAGCTGGTACATGAGTCTACAAATTTTGTTTAGATCGACTGCACGTTGGAGCCACGGATTAGCAGTTAATTGGACGAGTAAAACTCGCTGTCAGGCTCGACTTCGGGTTAACTGACGAACTGAATCGCGGCGTCATGGCCGACCGGCTTCAGACTTCGCACGCCGCGTGGCGCGGGGAACGGCCGCGCGTCGCCGCCGGTCTGTCCGCGCAGGCCACGCCGCGCCCGAGCGCGCCTTCATCACGCCCGCGTCCGCCCGACCCCCTTCCGCGCTCCCATTTTGCTTCTGGCTTCCTTTCTTCCTCACTGCAGCAGCCACCGAGCGCCCACAGCTCTGCCGTCGCCATAGCCGTGCACAGCTCGTGCCTAGGCACTCCAGCACCACCACCAAAGCTCCACCATCTTCCCAGCGAACCACTGTTTCCTCCCATGCTCGCTGGCCGTGCTGGGTAAGCCACCGCATCGCGTACGCCCTCATCGGAGCTCCGCCGCGAGCCCCGTCACCGTGGCCGGAGCGCCACAGTCCACCTCTCCACGAGTTAGCTAGTGCGTCGAGTGCGTCTTAGGTAGTATATGCTCGTCCGAGCTTGAGCTTACTTCGCCGTGGCCTCCTCCGACGTGTCGCCGTCGTTCCACCCCGCCGTGCCGCCATTGTAGCCGCCGTAGTCGCTAGCTCCGACGAGAAGGCCACCCACGTAGCTCAATCGATGCGCGAAGTCGAGTAGATCATCGTGTGATGATGTCACCGCCGGCGAGTTCGCCGTCGGCGAGCTCTGGCCACGCCAGCGCTGTGCTGCGCCGCTGCCCTGTTTCGTGTCACTAACGCGTGGGGTCCCCTGACCAGCGGGTCCCACCGGTCAGCGACAGTAGTGTTGTAGGCTAGTTCAAATATTCTAGTTTTTGATTTGTTTTGTGAATTTTGTATCTTCAGTTTGGTAGCTCCTAAAATTGTGAAATAAATATTATTGTGTTGCTTAGGAAGTGTAGTATTTAAGAAAAATATGTTCTTGGGTTCAATAGTAGAAATTTTTGGAGATTTAAATAGGGATTTGAAATGTGCTTTTGAATGCATTCAAATTTGTTTATTTTATATCTAGAGTTCTTTTGCTCCAAAAATTATGAAATTTTTGTGGTAAGCTAGTCTTAGCATATATGAGCTTGAGTAAAAATTTGAAGACCAGTGCATGGGTAGATTTATAGTTATAGATTTTTCTTTTATGACTAGTTAATCCTTGCATGAATTTTCATAAATTAATTATGAGTCCAAAATTCATGAAATTTGTTGGAGGTAATACTAGTACCATATGGATGTTAAGAAAAATAAGAAATCTATTGCTTGACACTTTTCAATAGGATTTTCCATTTATGCTATTTCAAGCCTTGCTTCCTTATCATTTTAGTATAGAATGTTCTACTTAGTAAAATGCCATGAAATTTTTATAGTAGTCCTTTTATAGCATTAGTAAGACTCTGTAAATTTTTGAGAATTTATTAAGCACATCTGATATATATTTATTATTTAACCTAGATATCTAAATAAAATAATAAAGGCAATTTAATAAATAGTTTGGGCTTCACCATTATGTTATCTAAAATATATTTGGTATGCTTGAACTGTTGGTAGGTTCTATGTTGTCAAATTTTGAATGATTACATGAAGTAGAAATATTATTACCTTATATTGCATGTTAAATCGTTTCTGGACTGATTCTCGAGTGTGATGAGTTGCATGTTGAAACTGATGTGTACTGTAAAAATGGTTAATAACAAAGTTGTAGAGAATTTGATAAGCTTTCCAGAAAGTCCTGGATCACTGTTTTTGGATTTGTAGAACTCCAGTTATGAGTGAAACAAGTAGCTACTGTTTGTGGCATAGTCGATGCATTGTAGAAGTAGTTGAGTAGTAATCGAGAAGAGATATGCAGCTACTCAAACAACGTGATGCACTTGTTAACATATATGCATTCGTAATACTCATGCCATACTCATGCATCTAGGATCGGAGGAAGAGATCACGTTGCTGGAATTCGATGAAGCAGAGGAAGGGAACCCGCAGGAGGATCCGTAAGCCACAGCTCCCGAAGGCGTGGAGCAGAACCCTGAAGAGCTTCCGGAGTGTCCTGACCACCGTCCTACTTCTTTTCTGCGAGGCAAGCCCCGGAGCATTATAAGTCTCCCAGTAATTTACAAATGTTTACTTACGTATTTATGATTGATGCATTAGGTTATAAGAGTTGAATGAAACCACTTGATGCATGTACATTCCTTGTCCAGATATTACACCTTTAACCGGTATAGGTCCAGGATCGAATATATATGCTTAGCCATGCTTAGACCGGTAGAAGTCGGGTGATGTCCTGTCACCTGCGAGATATAGGTGGATACCAGAGCACGGTTGGCTATATCTGCTATCGTAGAACAGAACCATGAGGTAAAAGTAAATTGAGACCGGACGGGAGGTCGATAGGGAAGCAACAAGGCATGGAGGTCTTGGGTCTGGACTTATCCCTGTCTGTGTCGATTAAGGACCGTACCGTTGTTGGCGCTTCTGACAAGATTGAACGCATGCCTCTCACTTAGCTGGCCGGATAACTCGTTCCGACCGCGAAGCCGAGTAATTCAACTTAGGCCGGGAACCGTTCTGTTGTGCGCTCCTTCCGGGGAACAATCAGACTAAGCCCAAGGGTAGGTTTGGCCTGAGCATCCAGGCATCTGGTGTTCCAGATTGTGCGGCGCGGTACGGACCCACGAAATGTGTACCTGAGTTGTACCAAAGGTGACCTAAGACTATCGTGGCTGGTAGATCTGGGTTTGTGTTAGGAATAAATTCACAGCTGGTTGAAATCGATTCGAATCGCCGTCTCTCCCGGATAGTGAGAAACTTGGCTAGTCCCAACATCGTAGCAACTATATTATGAAACATTATGGTTCAGATGAATATGGAATTACAATACCTGCTATGGTTACTATTGTATGCTTTTAAAAGATATACCACATGTTTGGCACAGGATAGTTGCTAATCTAGAAATGGATAGTTATAATTAACTTGATAAAGGAATCATAATTGTACAATGGGTAATTGCCTTTTTCGCAAAATGTTGTCAAGTTACATCCACTTATACAGTCTTGCATAATCCTTGGAGTCATTTTATTTCTGGTTCATGACGGGTAAGTCTAGCTGAGTACCTTCTCGTACTCAGGGTTTATTTTCCCATTGTTGCAGATGGCACTGTGTATCATGGTTATTGCAAGAGTTGCTTCTATCCCGCTGTGGATGAGGAGTAAGCCTTGGGCAGGCTTCCTTAGTAATTCCTATCTTTGCTTTTGGGGACCGTGATCTGGCTTGGCACTGTATCAAACTATGTTGGAAACTTTATCTTTGAACTTATTTGCTTCCGCTTTATTTATCAAACTCGGTTTGTAATAACTTTTATTCGTACTCTGATGATGAAAAGTATCTGTGAGCTTTATGTAATATGTGGCATGTATGTTGAATCCTGTACGATCTTGGTTGTTGTAAATCGTTTATCGAGACCCGTCGTGGTACTCGACGGACTATCGGGTTTATATGGGTGCAAGTATGACAGTGCGACCGCTTGCGGATTGCCATTGTACTTGTATTCTTATAAATTGGTCGGTTCTGCGACAGCTGGTATCAGAGCAAGATTCAACGTTAATTGTCACAAGTGTATTTAAAACAAAAGTTTTTGTTTTCCAAAAACCCTTCTCTAGCAACTAATAGTTATTTAATAGGTATTTGAAATCTAAAGTGTGACAATGATCACTTTCCTTATGCCCAAATTAAGGACTATTAGGTGGCTATTTAAGTACTAACATGGGGGTTTTTACTTCGTCGTCCATACGGCATGCTATAGTATGGATGCCATTCACTTGAGTGGTAATGTATGGATCAAATGCCTCTACGCCAAGGTAAGATGAGTGTATGACCGCAAGGTGTGAGCGTGCGGTCGGGAAGAGGTAGCTTTGGTACGGCTATGTATGCATGCTTGCATGTGTATATGGTACGTATTTAATTGTGGGTTTAAATTCTTGTCGGGTAGATTGATATGGAAGTATATGTATGGGTATACATATATGAAAGTATTTACAATTACATTCTGCATATTCATTATGGGTTTAGGGCTGAAATGAAATTTTATGCAGGTACACTAACAATGAAACGTGTAGCTCGACTAGTTACGATATATATGAGAGAACGTATGTATGCCACCGTGTCTACCGTTAGAAACAAATTTTTCCTAAGTTTGTGAGGACGTACGGCACGAGCATGCATCATGTTAAATTACCATTCACATAATTACATTGTTCCTCCCCTTATAAGATTCTTACTCGGTTATGTAACTCTTATCCATTATGGCATTGTCTCACCAAAGGATACATGTTGATGGTGCAGATGGCACGCACCAAGCAGACTGCTCGCAAGTCCACCGGAGGTAGAGCTCCTAGCCGTCAACTTGCTCCACGTACCCATCAACGTCACACGTTCCTTAGAGAGTTTGGGATGCCTACACTCTTGTGGAGAGTACTCAGCTATGTAGGTTATCCTGATGGAATGGAACCCCGCTACTTCTGGGTGAATGAGCGGTTGGGAGAAGGTCTCTTAGTTACTATGGAGGCTGTTGTTCATCCCCGAGGTGATGATTCTGAGTGGACAGGCTGGTGTTATGAGTCAACTGGCAGGACTGCTGAAGAAGCAGCTGGCAGGGCAGCCTTTGGGATCTTGAGGAATATCATGGATCGTTTTCCTCAAGAGTTGGTAGCCGCTTTGGTTGGAGTCTTTCCAAGAGGTAACCCCTCCACTGACTTATGGCAGCAGGCAAGAGGAAGATCTTTGGAGATTGGTGCAGCAGAAGGGCAGAATAGTGATAATCCTGCCATGAGCGCCATGTTCGTAGTAATGAGAGTGTTAGATGGAGTAGAAGGTAGCCTCAGACGTGTGTCTGGTGCTCTTGGTCATGCCCGCGAGGACCGACGTCAGCTTCAGAGGGAGCACGACGCCGATATTGAGAGGCTCACTGAAGAGATGGCTTGGTTAACTCACCAGCGAAACGCAGCTTGGTCCAGGGAAGATGTCCTGAGAGCTCGACAGTTTGAGCTAATGCAGCAACTGGCCAATGCGGAAGAATACAACGATAATCTGCATGAAGAGGTTCATCTACTGCACAATCAGCTCCACCCTTATGTCCCACCTGGAGCCGCAGAAATGGATCTAGAAGGGTATGAGGAAGAAGAAGAAGTGGAGCCTGAAGAAGAAGTAGAACCTGAGGAAGAAGACGATTCTGCATCTGACCTCGATAGTGATCATGATGAGAATTAGATCGCTTAGCACTTAGTGGAAGGACTAATGTATCACCTTTATTTATGTAATGGACCTGTAGTTTGAAGTTGGCATTATTAACCAGACCATCATGTAATGTTAATCGCATGTTTAGATGAACGTCAATGCAATTCCAGTCCTTTGTCGGTAATCACGATTAAATTTGCATGCGTTATGAGCATGATAAGTGGTCAAATTGGTGATGTCATGTTGCGAGAATGAATTGTTATGCCTCTGTTTTTATTGCGATTTTGAGAATTTTCTCTAGTAATTTCAGTTTGGCATGAGTACCTAATTCATCTGCAATCTCTTGACATCAACCAATAATCGCTTATTGTTGTAAATTCGCAGATGACGCGCACCTATGCAGGAGCTAGTAGCAGCCAGGATGGCAATGGTGATGACTTACCCCCACCGCCGCCGCCGTCTGCTCAGGAGTTCTTTGCCCAGTTCCTAGGGAGCCAGAGGACAATGGAAGAAGCCTTGCGCCTTATCGCGCAAAACACTGCTCGTGGCCACCCACAGCAACCAGGGGCCAAGCCAAATCAGCATAGTTCATTCAAGGAATTTCTGGACACGAAGCCACCGATCTTCAAAGTGGCTGAGGAACCACTGCAGGCCAATGAGTGGCTGAATACCATCGAGCAGAAATTTCGTCTGCTAAGGGTCACAGAGCACCTTAAAGCAGAATATGCTTCTCATCAATTACAAGGACCAGCAGTAATCTGGTGGACGCACTTCCTGTCGTCTCTACCTGTGAATGCGAGAGTGACCTGTGATCAATTCAAGCTGGCTTTTAGGGGACACCATATTCCCCTGGGCCTGATGCGCATGAAAGCAGCAGAATTTATGAGGCTCACTCAGGGAACCAAGTCACTCACAGAATATATGCACGCATTCAACAACTTGTCTAGATATGCTCCAAGTTTCGTGGATACTGAAGAGAAAAAGATTGAGAGTTTCAAGCGAGGGTTGGGTACCAAATTAATGAAGACCATGGCAAATTCTCGATGTGCCACATACAATGAGTTTATTAGTGATGCCTTGACCCAAGAAAACCACAACAACATGCATGCAGTTGCTAAAGGTCGCAAGAGGGCCTACGAGGCCGGTGCATCCAGATCTTTCCAGTCGAAAGCGCCTGTCACAGCTAGGCCACAATTCCGTCCACCTGCACCCAAGTTTAGGCCTCCACCACCAAAAGCTCAGAATAATAGGCCACAGAAACCCTTTCGTAAGGCGTTCACTATTGCCTTACCAAAAGGAAATGTTAATCAGGACAACTCCGCTGGATTCAGAAGTAATCAACCTTGTTTCAACTGCAACCAACTGGGTCATTGGTCCAAGGAATGCCCCCACCCCAAGAGGAATGGCAACCCAAATCAGAACAATTAGAGGCAGGTGAATGCCAGGGCACGTCAAGGACAAGTGCACTATACCGCTGTGGAGGAAGTGCCCGTCGGGGAAGTTGTCACGGCTGGTATGTTTCTCGTCAACAAGCATCCCGCTGTTGTTTTATTCGATTCAGGAGCTTCTCATTCATTTATGAGTCAAGCATTTGCATCTAGACATGATCAGGAAATAATTGAAGTAAGTAAAGGGGGTTTTAACATAAGTTCAGCAGGGGGAACTGTTACTACCAAAAAGATAGTAAAAAATGTACTCATCTTGATACAAGGGAGGGAGTACACAACAGATTTGATAATATTGCCGGGGTTGTCAATAAGTGTAATCTTAGGCATGAATTGGATGAAGGATCATGGTGTTCTTATTGACACTAGCACCCGTACCATTATGTTGAGAGAACCCACGGGAGGGAATGCTTTTCTAGTCCCACTCTCCCGCGAATTCGAACCCCAACATCTAGCCTGTGCTATCCAAGCCACCACCATATGTGATATTCTAGTGGTTTGTGAGTTTCCGGATGTATTTCCAGAGGAATTACCAGGTCTACCACCAGATAGGGACGTGGAATTTAAGATTGAATTAGTGCCAGGTACCGCACTCATATCCAGAAGGCCCTATAGAATGCCACCCAATGAGTTAGCAGAACTTAAGGTTCAATTGCAAGATCTATTGGACAAAGGTCTTATCCAACCTAGCTCATCTCCATGGGGATGCCCAGCATTGTTTGTGAAAAAGAAGGATAAATCACTGAGAATGTGTGTAGATTACCGACCACTCAATGCTGTGACCATCAAGAACAAATATCTGTTGCCCCGCATCGACATCTTGTTCGATCAGCTAGCGAAGGCAAAGGTATTCTCCAAAATTGACTTGAGATCAGGTTACCATCAGATAAAGATTAGACCAGAAGATATACCTAAAACTGCTTTCTCTACTAGGTACGGCTTGTACGAGTATTTGGTTATGTCCTTTGGATTAACAAATGCTCCAGCCTATTTCATGTACCTAATGAACTCGGTATTCATGCCCGAACTTGATAAGTTCGTAGTCGTGTTTATCGATGACATATTGATTTATTCAGAAAATGAGTCAGATCATGAAGAGCATCTGAGGATTGTCCTATCCAGACTGAGGGAGCATAAGCTATATGCCAAGTTTAGCAAATGTGAATTTTGGATGAGCAAAGTACCTTTCTTAGGTCACATTTTATCAAGAGATGGAATCTTAGTAGACCCATCCAAAGTACAAGAGGTCATGGATTGGAAAGCCCCAACTTCGGTCCATGAAGTTCGGAGTTTTCTAGGGTTAGCAGGATACTATCGTCGGTTTATTCCAGATTTCTCAAAGATAGCTAAGCCTATGACCATACTACTTCAGAAAGATGAGAAATACAAATGGACACCAGAATGTGAAACAGCTTTTCACACCCTCAGAACTTTGTTGACTACAGCACCAGTGCTAGCACAACCAGACATTGAAAAGCCTTTTGATGTATTTTGCGATGCATCAGGAATAGGGTTAGGATGTGTACTTATGCAAGAAGGGAGAGTAATTGCATATGCCTCTCGGCAATTGAGAAAACATGAAGTCAACTACCCTACACATGATTTGGAACTGGCAGCCGTTGTCCATGCATTAAAGATATGGAGACATTACTTGTTGGGCAATGTATGTCATATCTATACTAACCACAAAAGCCTCAAGTATATCTTTACCCAGCCAGAACTGAACATGAGACAACGTAGATGGTTGGAATTGATTAAGGACTATAATTTGGAAGTGCATTACCATCCGGGTAAAGCTAATGTGGTAGCTGATGCACTTAGTCGGAAGTCCCATTGCAACACTATGGAAGCACTATTGGAAGATGGATTCAACTTGCTACATCCTACTGTACTACACAATATCACAATCAGTTGTTCGCTTGAGGGCAAAATCATAGAGCTACAGCAGACAGATGTAGGAATAAGTCACATCAAGAGAAAAATGCAAGAGCAAGAAACCCCACATTTTAGATTGGACGAAAGAGGTGTATTATGGTTTGAGGACCGACTAGTGGTGCCAAAAGACCGTGAGCTAAGGAATCAAATTTTAGAAGAAGCTCACTCATCCAAATTGTCTATCCATCCGGGTAGTAGTAAAATGTATCAAGATCTAAGAACCCGTTTTTGGTGGACTAAGATGAAGAAAGAGATCACAGCCTATGTTGCTAGGTGTGATAACTATAGTAGAGTGAAAGCCGTCCATATGAAAACCGCTGGATTACTTCAGCCACTGCCTATCCCAGGATGGAAATGGGAGGAAATCAGCATGGATTTTATCACAGGCCTTCCAACAACGCCACAAGGTCACGATTCAATCTGGGTCATTGTTGATCGTCTCACCAAGTTAGCACACTTTATACCCGTGAACACGCGGTATATAGTTGGGAAATATGCTGAGATATATGTTGCCTAGATCGTGAGATTGCATGGAGTACCCCAGACCATAATCTCAGATAGAGGACCACAGTTCATAGCTCGTTTCTGGGAGCACTTACATCAAGCTTTGGGAACCAAGCTAATCAGGAGTTCAGCTTATCATCCGCAAACTTCAGGATAGACAGAGCGAGTGAACCAAATCCTAGAAGATTTACTTAGAGCTTGTGTTATATCTTCAAAAGGTTCATGGGAGAAATGGTTACCTTTAGCTAAATTCTCCTATAACAACAGTTATCAAGCGAGTATCAAAATGGCTCCATTTGAAGCCTTGTATGGCAGAAAGTGCAGGACTCCATTGAATTGGATTGAGCCCGGTGAAAGGAGATACTTTGGTATTGATTTTGTCAATGAAGCCGAAGAACAAGTACGTATCATCCAACAACACATGAAGGCAGCTCAATCAAGACAGAAAAGTTATGCCGACAGGAGAAGAAGACCACTGACTTTTGAAGTGGGTGACTATGTATATTTGAGAGTATCACCCATGAAAGGTGTGAAAAGATTTGGGATGAAAAAGAAGCTTTCACCAAGATATGTAGGGCCATACAAAATTTTGGAACGAAAAGGAAATGTTGCGTATAAGCTACAACTACCACCAGAGATGAGTGCAATCTTTGATGTGTTCCATGTTTCTCAGCTAAAGAAATGTCTTCGAGTACCGGAAGAAGCGATTGCACCCACCAACGTGCAGCTTCAATCGGATTTGACCTATGAAGAAAAGCCAATTCGAGTATTAGAAGAGATGGACAGAGTGACAAGGAGTAAGATTATTAAGTTTTATAAGGTGGTGTGGAACAATCATAGTGAACAAGATGCTACGTGGGAAAGAGAAGATTATCTGCAAGAAGTTTATCCTGCCTTTTTCCAAGAATGGTAGGTCTTGCAAATCTCGGGACGAGATTTTTATAAGGGGGAGGGGCTGTAACACCTCGGGTGTTAGCCTTGCATAACTTGACTTGCATAACATGAGCATGATCATCACGCATTTATAAACAAGCATTTCCAATTGAAACATTGAATTGAAACATCTGCAACATTTGCTTGTTATTGCATGTTTCATTATTATATGCAATCTTTCTCGTTATTTCATGTCTCCATGAGTATATGCGAATGATCATGAATGTAAACATGTACTTGGTAGATTTGAGTCACCAAAAATATTTGGCAATGCTTAGGTTCACAAATGGAGCATGGATCATGAATGTCATTTTTTTTTCATAATCAAGCCTTTAAGGCATATTTCATGTGATTAAGTTAAATAGCTCTATGAGTGACTACTACATGAAATGCTTAAATGACTTTGCAAATTGCTTAAACATGCTTAGGGTATCATTAGGAACAACTTTGGTATTTAGTGCTAGGGCTAGTTTGGTCATTTAGTCAAGGTTTGAATGTGTATCATGATTTCAAAGTGACATGTTTGACTAAAGTTGAACTAGGTGTTAGGGACCTTGCATGGAGGAGTTCACTAAAGCAAAGTTGTAGTGTTTGGTATAAGGAACACCTTTTATTTTTGGGTCCTTGATTGATTCAGCTCCTAACATGCTTGAATTTGGATCAAAAGAATCAGCAAAATCAACATCTCAACACTTAACAAATTTTCTAAGTCCTGGTTAACTGCACAGCCTGACAAGTCGATCTTGGTGATGATATTACTTTGTTTCGGTTGCGATTTAGCACAAGTTCACTGAAAGAGAGTTGTAGCTGGTACATGAGTCTACAAATTTTGTTTAGATCGACTGCACGTTGGAGCCACGGATTAGCAGTTAATTGGACGAGTAAAACTCGCTGTCAGGCTCGACTTCGGGTTAACTGACGAACTGAATCGTGGCGTCATGGCTGACCGGCTTCAGACTTCGCACGCCGCGTGGCGCGGGGAACGGCCGCGTGTCGCCGCCGGTCTGTCCGCGCAGGCCACGCCGCGCCTGAGCGTGCCTTCATCACGCCCGCGTCCGCCCGACCCCCTTCCGCGCTCCCATTTTGCTTCTGGCTTCCTTTCTTCCTCACTGCAGCAGCCGCCGAGCGCCCACAGCTCTGCCGTCGCCATAGCCGCGCACAGCTCGTGCCTAGCCACTCCAGCACCACCACCAAAGCTCCACCGTCTTCCCAGCGAACCACTGTTTCCTCCCATGCTCGCTGGCCATGCTGGGTAAGCCACCGCATCGCGTACGCCCTCACCGGAGCTCCGCCGCGAGCCCCGTCACCGTGGCCGGAGCGCCACAGTCCACCTCTCCACGAGTTAGCTAGTGCGTCGAGTGCGTCTTAGGTAGTATATGCTCGTCCGAGCTTGAGCTTACTTCGCCGTGGCCTCCTCCGACGTGTCGCCGTCGTTCTGCCCCGCCGTGCCGCCATTGTAGCCGCCGTAGTCGCTAGCTCTGACGAGAAGGCCACCCACGTAGCTCAATCGATGCACGAAGTCGAGTAGATCATCGTGTGATGATGTCACCACCGGCGAGTTCGCCGTCGGCGAGCTCTGGCCACGCCAGCGCTGTGCTGCGCCGCTGCCTTGTTTCGTGTCACTAACGCGTGGGGTCCCCTGACCAGCGGGTCCCACCGGTCAGCGACAGTAGTGTTGTAGGCTAGTTCAAATATTCCAGTTTTTGATTTGTTTTGTGAATTTTGTATCTTTAGTTTGGTAGCTCCTAAAATTGTGAAATAAATATTATTGTGTTGCTTAGGAAGTGTAGTATTTAAGAAAAATATGTTCTTGGGTTCAATAGTAGAAATTTTTGGAGATTTAAATAGGGATTTGAAATGTGCTTTTGAATGCATTCAAATTTGTTTATTTTATATCTAGAGTTCTTGTGCTCCAAAAATTATGAAATTTTTGTGGTAAGCTAGTCTTAGCATATATGAGCTTGAGTAAAAATTTGAAGACCAGTGCATGGGTAGATTTATAGTTATAGATTTTTCTTTTATGACTAGTTAATCCTTGCATGAATTTTCATAAATTAATTATGAGTCCAAAATTCATGAAATTTGTTGGAGGTAATACTAGTACCATATGGATGTTAAGAAAAATAAGAAATCTGTTGCTTGACACTTTTCAATAGGATTTTCCATTTATGCTATTTCAAGCCTTGCTTCCTTATCATTTTAGTATAGAATGTTCTACTTAGTAAAATGCCATGAAATTTTTATAGTAGTCCTTTTATAGCATTAGTAAGACTCTGTAAATTTTTGAGAATTTATTAAGCACATCTGATATATATTTATTATTTAACCTAGATATCTAAATAAAATAATAAAGGCAATTTAATAAATAGTTTGGGCTTCACCATTATGTTATCTAAAATATATTTGGTATGCTTGAACTGTTGGTAGGTTCTATGTTGTCAAATTTTGAATGATTACATGAAGTAGAAATATTATTACCTTATATTGCATGTTAAATCGTTTCCGGACTGATTCTCAAGTGTGATGAGTTGCATGTTGAAACTGATGTGTACTGTAAAAATGGTTAATAACAAAGTTGTAGAGAATTTGATAAGCTTTCCAGAAAGTCCTGGATCACTGTTTTTGGATTTGTAGAACTCCAGTTATGAGTGAAACAAGTAGCTACTATTTGTGGCATAGTCGATGCATTGTAGAAGTAGTTGAGTAGTAATCGAGAAGAGATATGCAGCTACTCAAACAACATGATGCACTTGTTAACATATATGCATTCGTAATACTCATGCCATACTCATGCATCTAGGATCGGAGGAAGAGATCACGTTGCTGGAATTCGAAGAAGCAGAGGAAGGGAACCCGCAGGAGGATCCGCAAGCCGCAGCTCCCGAAGGCGTGGAGCTGAACCCTGAAGAGCTTCCGGAGTGTCCTGACCACCGTCCTACTTCTTTTCTGCGAGGCAAGCCTCGAAGCATTATAAGTCTCCCAATAATTTACAAATGTTTACTTACGTATTTATGATTGATGCATTAGGTTATAAGAGTTGAATGAAACCACTTGATGCATGTACATTCCTTGTCTAGATATTACACCTTTAACCGGTATAGGTCCAGGATCGAATATATATGCTTAGCCTTGCTTAGACCGGTAGAAGTCAGGTGATGTCCTATCACCTGCGAGATATAGGTGGATACCAGAGCACGGTTGGCTATATCTGCTATCGTGGAACAGAACCATGATGTAAAAGTAAATTGAGACTGGACAGGAGGTCGATAGGGAAGCAACAAGGCATGGAGGTCTTGGGTGTGGACTTATCCCCGTCTGTGTCGATTAAGGACCGTACCGTTGTTGGCGCTTCTGACAAGATTGAACGCATGCCTCTCACTTAGCTGGTCGGATAACTCGTTCCGACCGCGAAGCCGAGTAATTCAACTCAGGCCGGGAACCGTTCTGTTGTGCGCTCCTTCCGGGGAACGATCAGACTGAGCCCAAGGGCAGGTTTGGCCTGAGCATCCTGGCATCTGGTGTTCCAGATTATGCGGCGCGGTACGGACCCGCGAAATGTGTACCTGAGTTGTACCAAAGGTGACCTAAGACTATCGTGGCTGGTAGATCTGGGTTTGTGTTAGGAATAAATTCCCAGCTGGTTGAAATCGATTCGAATCGCCGTCTCTCCCGGATAGTGAGAAACTTGGCTAGTCCCAACATCGTAGCAACTATATTATGAAACATGATGGTTCAGATGAATATGGAATTACAATACCTGCTATGGTTACTATTGTATGCTTTTAAAAGATATACCACATGTTTGGCACAGGATAGTTGCTAATCTAGAAATGGATAGTTATATTTAACTTGATAAAGGAATCATAATTGTACAACGGGTAATTGCCTTTTTCACAAAATGTTGTCAAGTTACATCTACTTATACAGCCTTGCATAATCCTTGGAGTCATTTTATTTCTAGTTCATGACGGGTAAGTCTAGCTGAGTTCCTTCTCGTACTCAGGGTTTATTTTCCCATTGTTGCAGATGGCACTGTGTATCATGGTTATTGCAAGAGTTGCTTCTATCCCGCTGTGGATGAGGAGTAAGCCTTGGGCAGGCTTCCTTAGTAATTCCTATCTTTGCTTTTGGGGACCGTGATCTAGCTTGGCACTGTATCAAACTATGTTGGAAACTTTATCTTTGAACTTATTTGCTTCTGCTTTATTTATCAAACTCGGTTTGTAATAACTTTTATTCGTACTCTGATGATGAAAAGTATCTATGAGCTTTATGTAATATGTGGCATGTATGTTGAATCCTGTACGATCTTGGTTGTTGTAAATCGTTTATCGAGACCCGTCGTGGTACTCGACGGACTACCGGGTTTATATGGGTGCAAGTATGACAGTGCGACCGCTTGCGGATTGCCATTGTACTTGTATTCTTATAAATTGGTTGGTTCTGCGACACGCACGTCGGCCGTGCTCTGCTGAGCCACCATCGTCACCGGCAAGGTCGCTCTAGTGACCTAGAGCTTCAACCTGTGCCACCGGTGTGTGCGCAATGTCAAGAAGATCATGTTGGTCCGAGTCCCACCGCCGGAGACCTTGCCGCTGGCGAGAATGTGCTGGTCAGAGGCTCGCCGTCGTGCTACTCTCACTGACGAGTGGGACCCCGATGTCAGTGACCATTTATTTGAAAATGAATTTTTCTATTTTGCAGAAATGATTAAATAGTGCTATGATTTGTTTATTTTGTGTAGAATTAAATAGAGCTCCAAAAAAATTATGAAAATTTTTGTGTAACCTCTCTAAGATGTAAACTTTTTAGGAAAAATATTAAATGTTACTTTTCAGTACATTTTGAATGTGATAAAAATTGCTCAAATGAATTAAGAAATGGGTTTTCATTATTTTTCTAGGCTTGTATAATTATCCAAAAATTATGAAAATTGTTTTTCCACTTAGTTATCATGTGATGAGCCTTCACAAAAAATTTGAGCTCAATTGGAAAAAGTTGATTTATTTCATAATTTTGAATTAATTGTTTAATTAATAAAAACAAATAGTAAACCTTAATGACTTAGGGTTTGTTTGAATTTGGGATTGAGTGATGACCTTGGGTCATTAGTATAAAATGATCCTTGTCACTTTAGGTAAGTGTTTGAGTTTATGATCAAGTTGTGATTAAGAAATGTTAATTAGTATAACCTCACTAAAGTCATTAGTGTAATCTAAGTAAACCTTAGAGAAGGTTTTGTTAGTTGTTAGTTTGTAACTATACCGCGAAGGAAAGTTATATTCAAGTTATTAACTTTTGCATCCATCGTCAAGCATCATGTTTTATATCTCGCATCATTTTAAACATGGCATTATTACTACGTGTAGTGAACGAAAGTGAGAACGTGGTAGTCAACCAAGTTGTTGAGGAAGTTAATCCACCTATTGAGGTTGGGTTTGATATCTATGGAACATCTCTGGAACCTGACTTTTCTGACAATCAAGGCAAGCCCTGGATGCATTTAAACCTACCTTGTGTTTTACAAATTTATATCGCTTTTGCTTTTGAATACTACATTAAGTGATTAGGAGTTGAGTGGAAACCTAATTGATGCATTACCAACCTTGTTTTTCCATATCAACCTTGTTACCAGTTCTAATTCGAGAAGGTCTAGTTATGCTTAGCCATGCTTAGACAGATAAAAGTCGGGTGATTACCGGTCACCTACGAGGTATAAATGGATTTTTGGATACGATTGGTTATTTATGCTATCATGAGGTATAATCATGTGGAGTAATAAATCTAGACTGGGCGAACTCAGTGTATGAGAGCCACAAGACATGGATGTCTTGTAAGCGGGTTCTTTTCGCCTGTGTCGATTAAGAACCATCCATTGCTGAATTGCATGAGGTGAGACTTTGTAGTACTAGCCACATACTCTGGTAAGCCTTAACTTGGCACTAGGAGTGGAGAGATGGTGAGAGTAGCATGTACCCACATGGCAAATGGGCTGGATTGGTGGAGTACTGTATTCTCGGGTGGCGCGGACCCATTCTTGTTTTAGAGGATCTGAGGGTAGGTTGGTATATGTAGGTTAGGGACCTGCATATGTCGTGTGGCTGGGAATCCCCGGCTGGGTTATAATCGGTTCGAATCATCGTTGCTCCTCGGTTATGGAGACTCAACTCATTGTTCATCATCGTAGTTAGTAAATGAAACTTGAGGAAGATTTGAGAAAGGGTTTGATATGAAGTTCATGATCTCAATACAGATCGTGGTAGATTCATATATGATCTTGATGAGGGTTATATGTTGAAAGAAAGAATCTTGTTAGAGAGCTTTTACGCAAAAGAACTTTGATTCTTGCTAAAGCCTTACCTTGAATCCTCGAGCCTGCATTCCTGAGTCTTATCTATTGTTACTTCGGTTAAGTCTTGTTGAGTAGTTTTGTACTCAGGGTTCGTTAAACCCTTATTGCAGGTGAGCCTCATGCGCAGGTCTGCTTTGGACCATGCTGCATGACGGTTTTTCAAATCGAAGATGACAAGTAAATGTGTGGCCCTTGGGCAGGGCACTTTATTGTGTGTTTTGTTTTATGTTACTAAGCTACTCCACTACTATGGTTTGTAATAATAATCGTACTTAGTTTGTAAGGTTTGAAACAACTGTTTTGTAACTAAGTTATTGTAAGACTTCTGCTATTTCACTCTGATGTAAATTAATGAATAAACTATTGTAATACTACAATGACTCTATAATGGATCCTGCTCTAAAAATCATGGATGATTTGGGTTTTCGGAGGACACCCGACAGGCTTCTTAAGTTACCGAGAACATATGTATAGTCGTTAGAGGTCATTGGACAATGATGGGTGCATGTGGGCCATATAATTTAGGAGGTTCTACCACAAAATGGTATCAGAGCACCATTACAAAGATTTTTGTAGTATTGTTTTACAAAAACTTCAAAACGATTTGGGGCAAATAAATTTAACTTATTAATTTGGTCCAAATTGCTTCCGACTTATCTTAATTCATTCTCGCAATTCCTTAATTGATTAATAAGGCTTTATATGGTGGAGTAGTAATCTTATTATGCCCTATATAATAAGAACTATTGTTTATGTACTTTAGGAGCTTTGATGTTTAAGTTTCGTAAGGACGACTCATGCATCATGATTAATCCACTTGTTAATTACTTTCCCTCATAGTTTGGGTTGATTAGTGCAATCCATTCCTTGCTACTCTTTAGACTTTTCTTAGAGTTTCTTACTATATTAAATCTTGCTTTCTACAGTATGGCTCGTACCAAGGTAATGCCCCGTAAGTCCATTGGACCCAAAGGAGTTCCTCATCACCAGCTTGCCCCTAGAAGTGATGGTGCTAGTAGTAGCAGCTTTAGGCATGATCCCCAGGCTGAGGTACAGAGGCTTTCAACAGAATTAGCATAGGCTACTAGAGATAGGGCCTTAGATGCCATCTAGGTGGGCAAGTTACAGGATCAATTGAGGCATCTCACACCGCTCATAAGAACTGTGAGCGTATGTTAGTTCATATGGTGGAAGGAAGAAATGAAGCTTGGCATAGAGAAGATGTAGCTAGAGCCTAAGCTCATGAGTTAGAGTTCTATGTAGAAGACTTAGAAGAATATTATACCAATCTACATGAAGAAGTCCATAGGTTGAACAACCTCCTAAATCCAAATCATGAGCCTAAAACTGATGCAATGGACCTAGGTGCCATCATTGTAGATGATGATGAACTTGAAGAGGAAGAAGAAGAGGATCCAGAAGAAGTAGTAATGGTCAATGAAAGTGATGATGAAGGTAGAAATGTTTCTGGAATGGATACCAATCACGAGGTTTGATGTGATCGAGGAGAAGAGTAGAGTTGTAATATAGTGAGTTCTAGTTTAGTTGGGTAGTCTAGCTTAAGTGCAGACTTGTGTATAAATAAGTAAACCCAATGTAATGTGTTTGTAGTAAGCTCTTTTAATAGTTTAATAAATGTTTGTGAGTAAAGTTTGGTTTGTCATGAACAGATGCATCGTACTCAGGGTTCGAATATTCCTGGTTCTTCGCAAGACGAGGATGGTATTCCTGATCCCCCACCAGTTCCGCCAAATTTGGCTGATGCTATCGTGGCACTGGTCAATGTGACCATAGATAATGCTCGGTTGCTTTGGGAGTTAGCTCAAAGCAATCAAAATATGATGCAAGGGAATCGTGGTCGTAATCATCAAAGGCAGGAAGCTACGTATGTTGACTTCATGGATACACGACCACCAGTATTTACCAAGGCTAACGAACCACTTGAAGCTGATGATTGGCTTCGTACCATGGAGCAGAAGTTTGACCTCATTCCATACACTGAGTTTCAAAAGCCTGTTTTTACTGCCCAATAGCTTAGAGGTGCAGCAGGCGCTTGGTGGGCGAACCATGTGGCCATGCAACCAGCCGATACTCGGGTAACTTGGGCCGAGTTCTGCACTACTTTTCGTGCCCATTACATTCCAGAGGGAGTTATGGCCATGAAGCTTGATGAGTTTCTTGCTTTAAAGCAAGGTGATCAAATAGTCATGCAGTATGTGGGCAAGTTCAATCACCTTTCATAGTACGCACATGAGCATGTTAACATAGATGCCAAGAAGAAGAAGTGGTTCATGCATGGCCTTAATACCAAACTTCAGACCATGATGACTACCTGTACCAATGTCACGTATCATGAGGCGGTTAACATTGCTATTGCTTCTGAGGAGAAATGTCAGCAGCATAAGGAAATTAAGAAGAAAAAGAGCATGACATCTGGGTCTTTTGGTGGCAATCAAAAGAGACAGAAGATAATTTATCATCCAGTGAATCACTACCGTCCTCCTTATCGCTTGCCACAGTTCTAAGCCAGTCAACGACCAAATGCCCATCCTGCCATAACTTACCCAAACTCTCAACAGACAAATGTTCCTGGTGTTCGTGCTCCAACACCCCAAGGCCACAATTATCCATGTTTCAATTGTGGGAAGTCTGGTCATTTCTCTAGGGAATGTCCGTATCCTAAGCAGTATAATTCAAATTTTTAGAAGGCTCCTGGAAATCAACAACATGGTCAAGCTATGGACAAGAACAATAACCAAAATGCTTAGAAGGGCAAAAATGAAAAGAAGACGGGGTGGGTTTTCTATACTCAAGCTAGGGAGATTCTAGAAGGGGAACCCATGATGCTGGGTATGTTTCTTGTGGCCAATCATCCTATAGTTATGCTTTTTGATTCTGGTGCATCTCATACATTCATCAATAGAACCTTTGTTATAAAGCATGAAATTCCAGTTGGGAAAAGAAAGGAAAATTTTTATATACAGTCACCCGGGGGACGTCTGTGTACTAAGGAAATGGTGTACCAGGTACCCATAAACCTAGGTGAGCACATTTTTCCCACCACCATGATTATTCTAAAGGATCAGGTTATAGATGTGATCTTGGGAATGAACTGGATGTATCAGCATAAAGCTATTGTAGATACTTTGAATAGGACAATAAGGTTGAGTTTGTCAGATAGTAATTCTTAGCTTCTTATCCAACTTCCAATCTTAAAGAGATCAGTGGAAAAAGTTTGTGCAACTTCCATCCAGGAGATTAGAGATATTCCTATAGTTTGTGAATTCCTAGATGTTTTTCCTAAAGATTTACCCAGTCTATGACCTGATAGGGATGTTTAGTTTAACATAGATCTAAAACCTAGAACAACTTCGATCTCTTGGAGAGCTTATAGGATGCCTCCCAAGGAATTAGCCGAGTTGAAGACTCAGTTGCAAGAGTTGATTGATAAAGGGTTTATCCAACCTAGTTCATCACCTTGGGGATGTCCTGCAATTTTTGTGAAAAAGAAAGATGAGACCCTGAGATTGTGTGCTGACTATCGTCCATTGAATGAAGTGACAATTAAAAATAAATATCCCTTACCTCAGATAGATTTACTTTTTGATCAACTGGCTGGAGCCAAGGTTTTCTCCAAGATTGATTTGAGGTCAGGTTACAATCAAATCAAAATTAAGCCTAAAGATATTCCCAAAACGGCATTTACCACTAGATATGGATTATATGAGTACCTAGTAATGTCTTTTGGTTTGACGAATGCCCCAGCTCGCATCATATATCTGATGAATTCAGTTTTCATGCCTGAGCTGGACAAGTTTGTAGTGGTCTTCATTGATGACATCTTAATATATTCCAAGAACAAGAAAGAACATGCTGAACATCTCAGTGTTGTTCTGACACATCTAAGAGAACATCAGTTATATGCCAAGTTCAGTAAGTGTGACTTCTAGCTAAAGGAACTATAGTTTTTAGGACATGTCTTGTCAGCTGAAGGTGTTGCGGTAGATCCAAGCAAAGTTAAGGATATACTAGATTGGAAACCACCAACCACTGTTCATTAGGTTCAAAGTTTTCTGGGAATGGCAGGTTATTACCATCGTTTTATTCTAGATTTCTCTAGAATATCCAAGTCCATCACCAGATTATTGAAAAACCAAGCCAAGTTTGTCTGGTCACCTGACTGTGAAGAAGCTTTCTAGACTTTGAAGAGATTATTAACCACTGCACCAGTGTTAGCACAGCCAGATATCGAGAAGACGTTCGATGTTTATTGTGATGCTTCTGGTATTAGTATGGGGTGTGTATTGATGCAAGAAGGCCGAGTCATTGCCTATGCTTCCAGACAACTTAAGCGACATGAAGAACATTATCCAACTCATGATCTGGAATTAGCAGCAGTTGTCCATGCTTTGAAGATCTGGTGGCATTATCTGCTTGGTAATATTTGTCGTATTTATATAGATCACAAGAGTCTAAAGTATATCTTTACTCAATCAGAATTGAACATGTGGCAAAGAAGATGGTTAGAATTGATTAAAGATTATGACTTGGAGGTGCATTACCACCCTAGTAAGGCAAATGTGGTTGCAGATGCACTCAGTCGTAAGAGCCATTGCAATTGCCTGACCATGAAGACAATGGATCTGACTTTATGTCATGAGATGGAGAAGTTGAAAATAGAGATAATTCAACAAGGTAGTTTGACTAATATAATTGTTGAATCAACTATTCGAGACCAAATTATTGCCGCTCAGAAAGAAAACAAGGGTATAGCCCATATCAAAGAAAGAGTCAGGAAGGGAAAAGCAGCATGCTTCAGAATAGATGACGCAGGTGTGTTATGGTTCAAGAATCGCCTAGTGGTACCAAAGGTTTCTGAGTTGCGACAGTTGATTCTTGAAGAGGCACATGCCACCAGGTTCTCTATTCATCCGGGAAGTAATAAGATGTACCATGACTTGAAACAGAGATTTTGGTGGACCAAAATGAAGATAGAGATTGCTCGATATATAGCCAAGTGTGATACTTGTCAAAAAGTAAAAGCTATACATTTGAGGCCCGCTAGAGAGTTACAGCCATTGCCTATTCCAGCTTAGAAGTGGGAGGATATTAGTATGGACTTTATCATTGGTCTACCCAAGACATCAAAAGGTTTTGACTCAATATGGGTTATTGTAGATCGACTAACTAAGTCAGCACATTTTCTTCTAGTCAAGAGTATATCCCACTATCCAATATGCCAAGATGTATTTAGCACAAATCGTGAGCTTACATGGTGTACCAAAGACCATTGTGTCGGATAGAGGTACACAGTTTGTTTCCAACTTTTGGAAATAATTGCATGCTTCGTGAGTACCAAACTTCTATATAGTACCGCTTATCATCCACAGACTGATGGTCAGACTAAAAGAGTAAATCAAATACTTGAAGATATGTTAAGGTGTTGTGTCCTTAACTATTCCAATAAGTGGGATGAATGTTTGCCTTTGGCTGAGTTCTCATACAATAATAGTTATTAAGAGAGCATTAAGATGGCTCCGTTTGAAGCACTCTATGGTTGTAGATGCAGAACATCGCTAAATTGGTCTGAACCCAGGGAAAAATGGTTCTTTGGAGTTGACCTTGTGAAAGAAATAGATGAGAAGGTTAGGCAGATACAAAGTAATTTGAAGATAGCTCAGTCCTGACAAAAGAATTATGCAGATAAACGACGTCGACCATTGGTGTTTAACAAGGGAGATTATGTATATCTAAAGGTATCGCCAATGAAGGGAGTCAACCATTTCGGTGTTAAAGGCAAGTTGGCACCTCGTTATATTGGACCATTTCAAATATTAGAGAGGTGTGGAAAGGTGGCATATCGCTTGAAGTTACTAGAACAACTCTCAGCTGTACACGATGTGTTCCATGTCTCCTAGTTAAAGAAATGTCTTCAAGTGCCTGATCAAAATATTGATATTGAAGGAGTGGAAGTTGAACCTAATTTGACCTATTCTGAATATCCTATTTGAGTTCTGGATCAGAAAGACCATGTCACACGAAGGAGGACAATCAAGTTCTACAAGATACATTGGAATCAACAATCAGAAGAAGAAGCTACTTGGGAATCCGAAGATTTCTTGCTAGAACAGTTTCCGGAGTTTCTTGCGGCGATATAGAATAATGTTAGTTGTGTTTTGTCTTTATGAACCATGTTTTGTAAAGGGACCTTAGCTGTTTTATGGTTAGGTTTTGAATGTATTTGCTTGACACATTTCCTTTTCCATTACTTTATCCTAGGACTTTAAATCTTGGGACGAGATTTCTTTTAGGGGGAAAGATTGTAACACCTCTGGTGTTTTAAACCCTAAAAGATGCCATGTCATCATATGCATTGCACATCATTTTTGTGCTAGTGAAAACTTTGATATGCATTCACTAAAACAAGTTTATTTTTATGATTATATGTGTTGACTTGTATGGGATGAATCAAGTTCATAACCTTAGTGTTAAATTGGAATTCTGAAAACCCTAATTTCCAGCACATAATGCTACCCTGGAAAAACCTAATTCAAAATCTAAGCACATTTTGTGGTTGAGCTTATAAGGAAAAGTGTAGAGCTTGTCAATGTGTACAAAGTTGGTTTTTAGAGTTTTCAAAGTTGTTTTATAAATTTTGAAGGAATTTGAAAAGGGATAAATTCTTTAAGTGTCCCCTTTTGATTTTAAACTTACATTTTAAAATGTAGACATAATTTGAGTATGGTTATTAAAGCAAAGTTGTAGAACTTTGAATTTGGAACAACTTTTATTTTTGGAGATTTTTGAGTTACCATACAAATTTGAGAGTAATTTGAGAAATGAAGCGAGTGACAATTCAGTAAATAGTGGAACAGTGCAAGCAGGCAGACACCTCACCGTCGACGAGATTCCACTGGCTTCTACGCACGCCCATAGGCACCACCTCTGGCTTCGACATGTCCGCGCTGCCATGGCATGTCAAGCGCACCGCTCACCACCGCTCTTCGCTCACCTATTAAGTCTGGAGCACCCTCCAGTCGCTCTTCCTCCTTTCCTCTATTTTTCCCGTCAGCACCGCCTTGCTTCGTTGAGCTCGCGCCAGAGCCATCTCGCCCTCCCAGCCTCAGCCGAGCATGTCACCATGATCACCATCACCTACCACCTCTAGATCACCCATGTGCCTAGCTTCTTTCCCTTTGGTTTGCCCGGCGTAACCTCGTCTTCTCCAACCCCGGCATGGCTCCGCTGAGATCAGTTCCACCGTGGACAGGGAGTTCAGGTGGGATTCTTGCTTCAACTTTTGCTGTTTCTTGATCTTCATTCTCTCATGATGCTCATGAGATTGATCGTTGATCGTTTGGTCAGCTGCTTTCCTCAGATCAGAGCTTCACCGTGAGTACACACCGCCGCCATCGTCTCCAACATCGACGACTTAGCTCTGACTCGCCGTAGACATCGTTCTTGAGCACATCAGCTTTGAGGTGAGCCACTGATCATGCCTGTGCAGTCTTCTTAACCTCTACTACACCATAGCCATGGGACCGTGGGACGCCGACGGGTTTTGCTCCACCGTACCGCTATGCATGTCGCTACCTGCGTTGTGGTGTGTCGTTAGTTCAATTGAGTGCTTGGTTAAGTCTGTTAGGAGGTGCTGAGTATGCCGATGACCTTAGTTTCACTGGTGTGGTACTAAATCGCTGGGCGCACATCAATCGTGCTCCGCTGAGCCACCATCGTCGCCGACAAGGTCGCTCTAGTGACCTAGAACTTCAACTTGTGCCACCGGTGTGTGCGCAATGTCAAGGCGATCATGTTGGTCCGAGTCCCACCACTGGAGACCTTACCGCTGGTGAGAACGTGCCGGTCAGAGGCTCACCGTCGTGCTACTCTCACTGACGAGTGGGACCTCGATGTCAGTCACCGTTTATTTGAAAATGAATTTTTCTATTTTGCAGAAATGATTAAATAGTGCTGTGATATGTTTATTTTGTGTAGAATTAAATAGAGCTCCAAAAAAATTATGAAAATTTTTGTGTGACCTCTCTAAGATGTAAACTTTTTAGGAAAAATATTAAATGTTAATTTTTAGTACATTTTGAATGTGATAAAAATTGCTCAAATTAATTAAGAAATGGGTTTTCATGATTTTTCTAGGCTTGTATAATTATCCAAAAATTATGAAAATTGTTTTAACACTTAGTTATCATGTGATGAGCCTTCACAAAAATTTTGAGCTCAATTGGAAAAAGTTGATTTATTCCATAATTTTGAATTAATTGTTTAATTAATAAAAACAAATAGTAAACCTTAATGACTTAGGTTTTGTTTGAATTTGGGATTGAGTGATGACCTTGGGTCATTAGTATAAAATGATCCTTGGCACTTTAAGTAAGTGTTTGAGTTTATGATCAAGTTGTGATTAAGAAATGTTAATTAGTATAACCTCACTAAAGTCATTAGTGTAATCTAAGTAAACCTTAGAGAAGGTTTTGTTAGTTGTTAGTTTGTAACTATAGCGTAAAGGAAAGTTGTATTCAAGTTATTAACTTTTGCATCCATCGTCAAGCATCATGTTTTTTATATCTCGCATCATTTTAAACGTGGCATTATTACTACGTGTAGTGAACGAAAGTGAGAACGTGGTAGTCAACCAAGTTGATGAGGAAGTTAATCCACCTGTTGAGGTCAGGTTTGATATCTGTGGAACATCTCTACAACCTAACTTTTCCAATAATCAAGGCAAGCCCTAGATGCATTTAAACCTACCTTGTGTTTTACAAATTTATATCGCTTTTGCTTTTAAATATTGCATTAGGTGATTAGGAGTTGAGTGGAAACCTAATTGATGCATTACCAACCTTGTTTTTTCATATCAACCTTGTAACCAGTTCTAATTCAGGAAGGTCTAGTTATGCTTAGCCATGCTTAGATAGATAAAAGTTAGGTGATTACCGGTCACCTGCGAGGTATAAATGGATTTTTGGATACGATTGGTTATTTATGCTATCATGAGGTATAATCATGTGGAGTAATAAATCTAGACCGGGCGGACTCGGTGTATGAGAGCCACAAGACATGGATGTCTTGTGAGCGGGTTCTTTCCACCTATGTTGATTAAGAACCGTTCGTTGTTGAATTGCATGAGGTGAGACTTTGTAGTACTAGCCACATACTCTGGTAAGCCTTAACTCGGCTATTCTATTACGCGAATGGCTACTCGCACACCGGGAGTGGAGAGATGGCGAGAGTAGCGTGTACCCACGTGGCAATGGGCTGGATTGGTGGAGTACTGTATTCTCGGGTGGCGCAGACCCATTCTTGTTTTAGAGGATCTAAGGGTAGGTTGGTATATGTAGGTCAGGGACCTGTATATGTCGTGTGGTTGGGAATCCCCAGCTGGGTTATAATCGGTTCGAATCGTCGTTGCTCCTCGGTTATGGAGACTCAACTCACTGTTCATCATCGTAGTTAATAAATGAAACTTGAGGAAGATTTGAGAAAGGGTTTGATATGAAGTTCATGATCTCAATACAGATCATGGCAGATTCATATATGATCTTGATGAGGGTTATATGTTGAAAAAAAGAATCTTGTTAGAGAGCTTTTACGCAAAAGAACTTTGATTCTTGCTAAAGCCTTACCTTGAATCCCCGAGCCTGCATTCCTGAGTCTTATCTATTGTTACTTCGATTAAGTCTTGTTGAGTACTTTTGTACTTAGGGTTCGTTAAACCCTTGTTGCAGGTGAGCCTCATGCGCAGGTCTACTTTGGACCATGCTGCATGACGGTTTTTCAAATCAAAGATGACAAGAAAATGTGTGGCCCTTGGGCAGGGCACTTTATTGTGTGTTTTGTTTTATGTTACTAAGCTACTCCACTACTATGGTTTGTAATAATAATCGTGCTTAGTTTGTAAGGTTTGAAACAACTATTTTATAACTAAGTTATTATAAGACTTTCGCTATTTCACTCTGATGTAAATTAATGAATAAACTGTTATAATACTGCAATGACTCTGTAATGGATCCTGCTCGGAAAATCGTGGATGATTCGGGTTTCCTGAGGACACCCGACAGGCTTCTTAAGTTACCGGGAACATATGTATAGTCATCAGAGGTCATTGGACAATGATGGGTGCATGCGGGCCATATAATTTAGGAGGTTCTGCCACATCAAGGCATATGGGATTTCAATCCATAGATGGGCCAGCAGGTGTAGAGATATCCAAATTCACATGCTGACGAGTTGTTGCTAAAGGTTACCGAGATGATGAAGAATCAGTTTGGCTTGAAGCCAAAAGGACTGACCTTTTTGTACAAATGCCCATATCCAGAATGGTACGATTTGGTCGCCCTTCCTATAAATTATAGGCTCCCAGAGTTTACCAAGTTCACTGGCCAAGACAGCACAAACATGATAGAACATGTCAGTCGGTATCTTACATAGTTGGGCGAGGCATCAGTTGAGGAGGCCCATCGAGTTCCTTTCTTCTCTCTATCACTGTCAGGGCCAGCCTTCACTTGGTTTTCATCACTGCTAGTTAACTCCATTGCTAATTGGGCTGACCTGGATAAGAAATTTCATACATATTTTTATACTAGGACTGGAGAAAAGAAGATTACCGATTTGACAACTATAAGGTAGAGAACTAATGAATCAGGCTCTTAGTTTCTTCAGAGGTTCCGAGAGACCAGGAATTTGTGCTTCTCATTAAACTTGGTTGATGATTAGCTACCTGCTTTGGCCATTTAAGGGATGCTGCCAACATGGAAAGAAAAGGTACTGGGACAGGAATTTGATAACTTGGGTCAATTGGCTCAACGAGTGGCAACACTCAATAACCAACTCCAGAGTATGCGCAGAGATACCTGATTCTAGAAGAGTACCACTGTGGCTAAAGCTTATAATCCATATTCAGTCGATGATGGCTATGAAGATGAAAAAGAAAAGGTTGCTGTGGCTGAATGGAATTGGGGCAAAAAGACAGTAATGGTGCCAAATCCTTAGGGAAGAGGAGTCGAGGAGAGCTACGACTTTGACGTCACCAAATCAGACAAACTCTTCGATTTCTTGCTTGAGAAGGGACATATTAAGTTGCCCGATAATTATGTTATGTTGCCCCCTAATCAGTTGAAGAATAAGAAGTTTTGCAAGTTCCATAACGCTACTTCTCATTCCACTAATGAGTGCAGAATTTTTCGGCAGCATATACAGATGGCTATTTAGCAAGGAAGACTCAAATTTGATACACCTCGGAAAATGAAAGTTGATGATAATCCATTCCTAGGAGATCAGAACATGGTCGATGCTAGACTGCTCAAAGGGAAGACTAAGGTCCTAACATCGACCAAATTGAGAGAAGCTGAAATAGTCGATCCTAAGATGCAAATATCGGCTGACTAATATAGAGAAATTAGAAGACGTCATGACAAGCAAAAGAGCCGATATGAGCAGGGATGAACGTCAAAAGATGGAGCAACAAAGCCACAGGTTACATCTCAGATTCTATTGAATAAGTGGCAGTGGCAGAAGGAAAAAGATTATCAGTGTTGGTTAGAAAAGCAAGAATACCAGCGTCAATAGGAAAAAGGGAGGTATGAAAGAAAGCAAGCTAAATCACATTGGAATTGTCCTTTCTTCAGACATTGCTGGAATGAAGGTTTGAAGTTGTCTACTAGGAATAACTATCTAGAGTGCAATCTCAAACCAACCACCGGTCTATCCATGCTCAAGATGCATATTATCATAGTAGCATGGATTAGCACTTAAAAAATGGAAACGTTCATAATCGGCTTGGAAAATGAGTTGTTGATCAAGACTGGGCTGATTATGAAGAAGAAGGCAACAAGAGAGAATATGTTTGGCAGGAAGGCCAATGGTGCTTAGGAGGTTTGACAAGAAGCCAGAAGAGAAGGATGCAATGTATGAGGAATAGAGATTTGGAATAGTCTAAGGCATCCAGTAAAACTCAAGTATGGCGTGCTAAGCAAATAGCTGATAAAAAGCAACCATCGGCTAATATTCAAATGGCCTTTCTGTTGCCATCAGATTTCAGAGCTCCAGCAGATCAAGAAGTTTATTCGAATTTCAATGAATCAGAGTATAAAGAGATCATTGCCAAGCTGACGGTTATACAGCAGGCTATATTTGATAAACCAGTCAAGCATCGGCACTTAAAGGCTTTATATGTAAAAGGCTTGGTTGATGGGAAGCCAATGAACAAGATGTTGGTAAACAGAGGTGCATCTATCAATCTCATGCCTTACACCACTTTTTGTAAACTTGGCTAGGGACCAGGAGATCTGATTGAGACTGACATGATACTTAAAGACTTTGGAGGTAATGCATCTAAGACCCGGAGGGCAATGAATATCGAACTAACAATCGGGAGTAAGACTCTGCTCACCACATTCTTCATCATTGTTGGAAATGAGTCATACAGTTTGCTCCTTGGTCATGATTGGATTCATGCAAACTGTTGTGTACCATTGACCATGCATCAGTGTTTGATTCAATGGCATGGAGATGGTGTCGAGCTGGTTCGTGCTGATGAGTCTGTGAGTATCGCAATAGCTAACCCGGTCTTTTGGGAACTAGCAGACTTCGAATGCTTTTTTGGCAAGTTATAGGAAGGAGGCTTCATTAAAATCAGTAATAAAAGCCAACAGTCAATGCAAGCAATCGGCTCTGAGAGTTTGTTTTAGTAAATAGTCATGGCTTCACGTCGGCCATTGGATTAAGGAAGAATAAGCATTGGTCCTAGAGATGGGCTCAGGCCAACGTATGTGAATGCTAAGTCGAGTCATAAATGCAATTCAGAGTTGATAGATCTGTTAAAGGAAGTTCTGTTTCGCTTAATGAGATGCTTAGCCTAAATTGATCGATCATTTAACCTTTGGTCTAAAAAGTTCTGGTGCAATCTATTAATAGCGATCGACAAAAATATTTAAAGGAATGTTATCCTAGCATTTGATCAACACTTGACATCTAATTTGTTTAGTCATCGGCTCTAATAGCCGGTACCAGAAGGTATCGCCTCTAGTTCAAAAAATAAAGATCTTCGAATATATAAAAGCCGATACGATATGTATGTATCGCCTCCAGAGCAAAAACAAAAACAAAGACATTCATGACACATATAGGGGCATTGCACTGAGATACATTCATGAAAAGAATAGAAGGTTTCATTCATCAGTTTTCCCTAAGTATAGACTAATCAAAGACCTTGTTCACCACATCCTAAGCAGATGTGATGTCCACAATGGCCTCCGCCGCTATGACAAATTCTTCAAGCAGATGTCCACAATGGCCTCCGCTGCTATGACAAATTCCTCAGGACCATCGCCCATTAGGAAGCCGGTCTCCATGGCATGGAACTCATACCCAGTCTGGACTTGCGCTGTGGTCAGTGCCACTGATGCGCCATGATGGACGTCGTGGAGGGCGATCTCCTGAACACGAGCCGGGATGTCTTGGAGGCGAGTGTTGATGAGGGAGCCCCGAGCATTGATGGCATCCACGGCCGCATTCACCACCAGTTAGAGAGACTCCAACTGCACCATCAGGGCTGACAATCATAGGAATAGAAAGACTATTAAGATAAAGGCAGTAGAAATCAGAATGGAGGCATTCCTGGAATTCATCTTACCCGCCACCATGGCGTCGGATTTGGCTAGCCACGCCCGAACGGCACTGGCCTCTTCTTTAGTGGCATGAAGGGCAGCCTGATAAACCTTGAAGTGGATCTCGAGCTGGTCGTTTTCCTGAGTCACCTCAGAATAGCAGTCCTGGGCCACCCTCCACTCCTGGAGGAAGCGCCGGGCATCATCGCTGTTGTACAAGTCGGAGGAGTCCGACGATGAGGCCAGCACAGAAGATACAGCGTCCGAGGGCTCGCTGGCCCTGGGGAGAGGACGAAGACTACCATTCACAACAAACCTATGGGCGAGCCAGAACAATTCATCATCACAAGCAGGAAGATGTCGATCTCACCTCATGCGTCAGAGGCGCTGATTCACTGGCATGTTCTCCTCTAGAACCTCCTCCGCCACACGCTTGCTGCGGTTCTCCTTGCCGGCCATGAAGTTGATCGGATCTACAGGAAGGGAGGAAGGCTACTATAGAGTTCTATGAGGGCGGAGAAATGCAAAGGAATAGGAGCGGTTGCGAGTGCAGATGTGTTCAAGGCCAGAGCTCTTGGCTGGTATTTGAAGCCACGGAGTGAAGAGGCGGACGCCTCAGGACGCGCAAAAGGCAACCGCAATTAATAGAAGGCGAAGCGCCACCTCGCTAATACCAAAGAGAATATGGTGCCGGGTGACTAATGATAGAAGATTGAAGGGTTCTCTTAATAAAGGCCGTATTTTTAGACCTAAATAGGGTTAAGATCGGGAGTTTGGAATTGGCTATTTTCAAAATCATCTCTTTAGCTAGAACAAAGAAAAACATAGTGAGACAACAGAAAGTGTGGTTGTTATTGGTTCTACACAAGACATATATCGATACACAAATTACAAGTCTAGAAAATCATGGATCGCTTTCAACACTTCTAGCCGAATAGCATCAGCTTCTGAGATCTGTTGTTTATCTTCTTCAGCTGATCCAGGAATGCTCTCAAGGCTACTTCGGATGGCTCTGCCTTCTCTGACTTTGGCCAGCAGTTCCTGTTTCTTTTATTGAATGGCATCAGGTATTTGAGCTAGGGTGGACTTATGATAATCAATGACAGCCTTCATGTTTTCTAGCTCCTTCTCAAGTTTTGCATGCCTAGCTTCTAGTTGAGACAATTCTGGGTCAATACCGAGGGAGGAGTTCTTCAAGTGATCAATCAACTGTGACAATTCTTTAGCCTCTTGCCTATTAGAGTTCCCCTTGGCCAATAAAGTTTCACGATCAAAAAGATTCCTCTGAGCCTGTTTCACCTTCAGGACCTGATCTTCAAAGATAGAAAAAGGAGACAAGACTTTGGATGCTTCCATCACCTCACTGATATCTTCCCGTGGCTTCAGTGTGTTCTTGAAGAATAGTTGAGGAGGCAATTGACCAAGGCCGAACTGATGAGCCACAAATGAAGGGTTGTAGAACTCATAAGTTGGAAGGTTGCTTGGGGTTAAGGAACCTGTAGCCATTTTGCCGTGGCCATGATGAAATTTGGCTGGAAGGACGCAGGGCTTGATAAAAGAATTGAAGATTGTAGCCACTATCTCATCTGAACAGCTTGATTCAAATAGAAAATTGAATGGAAAGATCAACTCATTGTTTTCATCCTCATCATATGGTAGGCAGGTCAAGACTTCTGCATCAAACCCTCTGTAAATTTTTTTGAAGAGATGGCCAACATCCACATCAATTACTATGGCCGATGCAGCCTCACCGTAGCTCGAGCACTGGCGGGTTCTTCCTTCTTCACCCTTATATTCCTCATCAAAGTTGGAGGAAGGAAAGCTGGGGTTTCTAAGATCAAACCTTACAATCTTGTGCATATACAGGTTCAACCATAGCTGTATCAACCACCAAGGGCCACTGATAGTATGTACGGGTTCATTCTTTAGTAATTGGGTAGTTACCTGATACATTAGATGATAAGCAACCCCTAGCAGATACTTTCTAAGGAGGACTTCCTTGCCTACTGCTAGATGCTCTGCCATAAGCTTATGGTTGTAAGTCAGACCACAAGAAGACCCATAGAAGACGAATCTCTCCAGCCACATATTCAAAAAAGCTACATATTCCCTCTCACTGACAGTTGATTCGTCTCCAATATGGTTCATAATATAACTTGCCCATCCTGAGCAATCTAATATTTTGGCTAATCTCTTGGAACCAGCGCTCAAGTATTCATAAGGCTACATTGATCCAGTAATTCTAAGGCCAATCAACATATAAACATAGGCCAGAGTAATGGTCATTGGACCATGACCAAATACAAAGGTATTAAGGGCATTGGACCAGAAATAAGATGCGGAAATCAAGAGTGAATCATTCCTCTCCATCCTGGACAATGAGAGTGTCAAGCATTGATTCAAATCATAAAGCTCCTAGTCTCCACCCTTTTCTCAGACACCCTACGAAACCAATTTCTCCACCCCTTAGGCATTTTGAGCCAATTTCTGAAGGGAGTTTTGATATCATAAGAAGACAAATCCACTGTAAACTATTTGAAGAGGATTTGGTTGGTTTCTTGATGGATGAAATTAGATGGATCAGGATCACCCATAGGCCCAAGAAAATAAACATTGGAAGTAACAACTGATGGAATCAAGATTTTGTTCCTCATTTCCTAGAAATCGGATAAAATAAATTTGAGGGCAAAGGAAATACAGGGCAACAACCGACATTTTGAGAATGGGAGCATACCTTGGGGATGTGGTCACTGGTCACCATTACCACCAAGATAGATGTGAATCTAAGGAAGACCGCTTGAATAAGAGCTTGATGGGGCAGAAGATTTGCTAGGGTTGAAGCTTTGGCGATGACGGCGTCGACTATTGAGATTTGCTCGAGAAAGAAGGGGAAAGCGAATAGGCCAAGTGAGTCAGGAGCCGCATGTATATCTCAGAGCAAAACAGTTGCAGCGTGGTAAACAGATAAATCAGAATTTTGGAATAAAATCACTTTTATCCCAAAATTGGGGGGCATGTGTTTACACCAAAATTTGGGAGAAGAACGCGGGAGTTCTAAGGCTTCCAAAATTGTGCCCATCAAGGAATCGACTACATAAGGATCGATATCAGCTAATTCAGATATGACTCTGGAATCAGATCTCTTTGGATGACATCAGCAGATAGCGATGATGAGCTATGGTTGGCGTCAGGAAACTACATATCGGACTCTATAAAAAGGGAAAGAGTAGGGTCCAAGTTATCTTAAAATTAGGAATGTTTTCTTTTATGCCAAAAATTGTAACAAGTCATGCTCGGGTAGGATTCATATTTGGGCTTCGAGTATAAATATTAGACCCTGGCCATTGTAAGACACACAATCAATCAAATACAAGTTACTTACTTTTTTTGGCTCCAGCCACCCCTTAGGAGTAGGAGTAGAGTAGATCTCGGTGAGTTCTTCAGTGAGCAGGGCTGCATCGGTCTGACTGACCTCTGGCTTGTCTGTAAGTACCATCATGGCTTATACTTCTGTTCGTATGGCTGCATCGATCCGGTTGACCTCCACTGCAACTCTGGTATAAGCTAGTTATCGACTCTTGTTTAGTTCAAGTACGGCTGCATCGATCCGGTCGACCTTCACTGCTCAAACTAAATTAAGGTCAAGTTATCAGCTCTATCTAAGGGTGGCATCATTCGGATAGATTCATTAAGTTACTGATATTGCTTATTGCTTCCATTATTTACCTTATTACAGCAATATCACTTCGCCCGATTAGGATTGATCTAGATCGGCCTTATATCCTTTTTAACCCATTATTTGTTAATCTAAACTGATCTAATCTATATCTTTAACGATGAGTTACATTTTTGTCGGCTGTCTACATCAATCTTGATCGTGCATAGTGTGCGGTTAAGGCATGTTTGACCTTGAGTAGATCTATTGGCTAACGAAAACCGTTCCATGGCCCGTTATCACGGCCTGTGTGATTCTGCCTCACACCCTACTGTTAGCACCATGGAGTGGGGATTGTTACTTGGTAGATCTGTTCCTGATAGGGTATGACCTTAACTGTGCGCTATGCCTGAATCGACTATTTTAGCCGATATCGAGTGCTTTCACGAATAGTTCACGTCATGAGACCATTGAAGTAAAGATAGGTCGAAAGATGTGTTAGCCCCATGATCTTATTATTGTATTATGGCCTACATGATTCTGCCTCATGCCCCACTGATATTAGTAATAAGTTAGGGTTGTCGAATCTATTGTTATTTCTACGGCCTGCATGATTGTGCCTCATGCCCCACTGGTCATAGAGATAGATGAGATCTAATATGTTCATTAGATTTATCTTTATTAAATGGTTAAATAATGATGAGCTATTTTCTTTTATATAAAAGGGATTCGGTTACTTGCAGTCATTGGCTTAGCATAAACTAATTATTGTTGATATCTTATTGCCATTGACTGATATTTGTCTAAATAATGATATTCATCCTGAATGATAACCGATTTTTTCCTTCACAACCCCATGAGCTTTAACCGATTTATTCTTATGAATATGCTGGAATCGACTATTTAGTCGATCTCCTTTCTTATCGGCTCTCAGAGCCGCACATTCGGGACTGTCTGGCAACACCAGCACGTATTGCCTTAAATTACTGATTAGATTTCTCTCCTTGTCAATTATAGGGTCAAATTGACTAGCACGTCTCGGGAGGAGTGCGTAGGATTAACCACCCCTGCATTGAAGCTAGGCAGATCTACAGCCCCATTGAGTAGACCCTTCCAGCTTGCTCATGTGCCCTCGGCATGGGATGAAATTTCCGTGTCGACAGTAGCTTATCAGTTGGAATTGCCTGAGAGTTTGTCAGGTGTGCATGATGTGTTGCATGTGTCTCAACTAAAGAAGTGTTTGCGTGTACCCAAGGAGCAGATACAGTTAAAAGAGCTTACAGTTAAGGAAGATCTCACTTATGAGGAGTTTCTGGTAAGGATTTTGGAAACGACAGAAAGAGTTACAAGGAGCCGAGTTATAAAGATGTGTAAGGTTCAGTGGAATCGGTATACAGAAGATGATGCTACTTGGGAAAGAGAAGAGGATCTAAGGAAAACATACCCACAGTTATTTGAGTAAGCATCATCCGAATCTCGAGGACGAGATTCATTTTAAGGGGGGTAGAATTGTAACACCCTAAAATTTGCATATTTTTGAAATAGGAGAAAATGAGTAATTATGCATTTTGTGGGAATTTGAGTTAGGGAAAAATAATAAATTTTTTAAATTAAAATCAAATGTAGGTTCACATGTGTGTGCATTCATGCTGCTGCATAATGATTTTTGAATGGTTTGATTTGAAATCAAATTTCTACTTGACTTGAATTTTGCCTTCAAAATTGGGTTGAAAAATAGAAAAGGGATTTCTTTCTTCCTTCCTCACTTTCAGCCTGGTTGGCCTGCTTCTGCCCGTGGCCCTCTCCTCCCGCCGGCCCGGTCGCCTGCCTCACTCGCGGCCCACTCTTTCCTCTCCACAGGCCGCCGTTCTCCTTCTCTTCACGCGCCATGGCCTTTCCTTCGTGCGGCCCAGCCGAGCACCTAGCCCAAGTCTGCGCCGCGCCGCGTGTGACCTCCCTCTGCCACTGATGCGCCGAGGCCACTTGTCAGGCGCTCCTCCTCTGCCGCTGACGTGTCTGATCTTTTCGGCTTCAGTGAGATCCCCATCTCCTCCGCTCTCTCCCTGTGTCACCGGTGAGTCTGACCGTGCACTGTAGGCTAAACACCGAGAACTCCAGTGAGTCGGCAATGGCGCCGCCATGCCTGTTCTATTCTAGCCGACCACCGCCGTCTTCTCCCCCCTTGATCTGTTTTGGCCGTTAGATCGGGATCCAATGACTGGTATCCAATGAACCGATTCGGCTGGCTGTTTTGCAAAAAGGTCCCTCGGGTTTTTAATTATAGAACCCACCATCCCTAGCATCTTTCTAGATTCTGTTTGCTTTATCTAAAAGCGTACTTTGGTTCAGTTAGATTGAAAATACGTTTTCAGCTATTTACAGTTTTGCCACTCAACTTGTTTTAGCCATAAAATCTCCGTTTTAACTCCGATTTGATCCGTTCAAGTTGTGTTAGGTTCATAATTAAGTAATCTACATGTTTATACTACTGTTAAGTAGGTTTTCAACTTTTAAACATCGAGTTTAGATTTAATCTATTATTTTACTATAGGAAATCTTATTTAATTCATAACTTCTTCGTTTTAGCTCTGATTTTTGTGATCTTCGCGTCTGTGCAATCGTAGCAAAACATAGATTCGTTTTCCAAACTTTTCATATTGATTTTATGCTGTTGGTGTACTATTCTAATCTATAGCTTTGTTTGCTTTGCATGATTGCTCCTGGATGCTTGTATGTTGCTGTGTTATCGAGTATAGATGGTGAGCAATTCATGGGAGATCAAGGGTAGTACTTTGACGAGCAGGATCAGCAGGAGTGCTTTGCTCAAGGCAAGTATAGCATGGGATCATCCTTGTTTCTTATTCACTTTAATTCATTAAATTCATGTTGCATGTGTCACCTTGATAGGAATTCCCTAGAATTGAACTTATACCTTGTCACCAACGGGATATGCATTGGGTAGCTTTGCTAGTGCTCAACTAAACCATGATCTTGTAACTTGACTAATGGTATATGCAATAAACATTAAAATATGACTTTTTAGTAACTTGGAAATAGGGGGTTGGAGTATTTAGCTACTTTCTAAATGCTTCAGATTCCTCTCCCTAAGGACTTATCTGTAAGTGATCATCCAGGACTTACAGTACAACTATGAGGGCTACATGGCTCTAGCTTTAGCTCAGTATGAGGACCTTTTCTAGCTTGTTAGAGGTTACCTTTATGTCGCAAGAGGGGTGTGTTCTGGGTTGGATATAGTGTGGCCTCTGTCCATCAGTGTATAGGCTGCGCGTCATTGTGCTTATCGGAAGGGGAGCCCTACATTCGTAGGCCACAGAAACCTAGCGGCCCTAACTTGTTAGATGAACCTTTGAAAGGCTTCATAGTGACCCCTGCCTGCTCACCTTAGAAGTGTTTTGGGAGTTGCAAACTCAGGCATATGGGTATCACAACTCATAGTGAAAGTGTACAACCTCTACAGAGTATAAAACTGATATATCAGCCATGCTCATGGTCATGAGCGGCCTTGGAACCCTTATGGAATAGATGAATACTAAGAATTATTTGTTTATGCTATTCATTATTCTTGTTTACATTAATCATGTGTTTTGCATTGGGAATTGAAACAACTTGTTGCTACTCTTAAGCTAAAATTGTGACAACTAAAAGCTGAATGCTGTTAAACCTGTGTCAAGCCTTTTGAGCCTCATGAACCCCATGTTACACTTGTTGAGTACGACATGTACTTACACTTGTTTACTTTCATTATTTGGATAAAAATCTCGGATGAGTAACAGATGGCTATGGGTATGATGATTTTCCTGAGGACTTCTAGACTTGTGGTCAACCAGTTGACGTCCCTGTGAAATGGAGCTTCCGTGAGATATCTTTTCGTTATACTTCCGCTATATCTATGTGAAGACTCTGTCTTAATATTCGTGATGTAATAAACACTTGTGATGATACTACTTATAATTTGTCAGCTTATGTGTGTGACTAATCTCTGGGCGCACATAAGATTTTGCATCCCATTTTTTCCTTAAAATTGGGTGTGACACGAAGCTAGCAGGTCGAGGAGATAGAGGAGGTGGTGGTGAAGCTGTGGGTGAGATGGATTGGTTGGTGGTGCGACATGGACGGCGTGCGAGCACGGCGGAGGCATGCGGCGATGGCGACGGTGGCTCGGCTTGGCTCTAGCATGCGCGAGTGAGAGAGGAGAGCGAGTGAGGGCGATCGAGTGCTCGTCTTTATGGCGCGGCAGGGTAGGCCAGCACTGACATACGACCACCACATGGCATGTGTGGCCTGCGCTTGTCAGCCACAACGTTGCGCGTGGCGCTCGGTTCAGGCCAGGTGAACCTGACTGAAACCCAATCTTGGAGCCTCTAGATCTCCTAAACTGTGGTGAGTTAGCAAAAACTCTATTACTATGAATTGTAGAGCTAAAGGAGATCTATAGCTTTACTTTATAAAGTTTCATCTAATTCGCCATGGTTTTTAAATTGCAACGCTCCCAAGTTAGGTACATGAAAACTAGAAACCAATTTGGACTCAGAAAAATTTCTTAAGTCCCTAAACAACATTTGATTGCTACTTTGGAGCTATTTTTGACTATGTTAGGCACTGAATTAGCTCATGACCCTTAAATAAAGTTTGTTACTCATGTCAAGAACTACAACTTTTATTAATGGTGCATTGCCATGCAAACACTCTATGCTGTAGTTCAACTCTAGTCAAAGTAGTATCTTGAAAAATGAAGTTTTTAGTAAACTAGGACTTAGAAGCAAAATTGGCCCATGTCATGAATACAAACATTGTTCTATTTTCCATCCTAGATGTGTCTAAGGTGTTTTTGTGACTTTACAACCATCTCTTTCATTGGTCACACATGATCACAAGCATATACATGTATATAATCAACATCACATGTGATAATATGTAAGAATAAGATGAAATTTCATATGCTCATGCTCATGAATGCTTGGATGATGCTTGTGCTCATGAAATGCAGGTGCCAAATACAATGCTTAACACTAGGGTGTTACACTCTCTTTTGTACCTCCATTATTTTTATATGCTAGATACAATTATTATGACAATATTAGTATTCATCTTATTCATGTTTTTTATTATAATGTTCATCATCTACTTTGATTATATGCTTAGTATAGTTAGATTATCATCATGTTCATGCATAAGTTTGTATAGCACTCACTCTAAGGTACCATGGGTGAGTGGTCGACATTGTGTAAGCATGGTGCTTATACATTGTTTACCTAGGGATACACCCTTTATTCTAGGTCATGTGGTAGATCGCGGATGTGACACTCCCATTGAGTCCTTTGTAGTCCACTCCCTGAATATAGGTGCACATAGGGTCCGGTTACGAAGCAAGAACAAGCTCTGTTCTTAATCTTCCTTAGTAATATCCCTTATGTGTAGATATGAAGATGATCTTAGCAATGACTACTAGGTATAATTGCACTAATCAATGTATGCTTTGACTTGTAATTAAGAATAACTTAGGAATTATTCCTCTAATATTCTACCTGACCATGCTAATGCCATAAAAAAAGAGTACTCTAAGTGATTTATCATTATTATTAGTCAATACTTATCATATATCTTATCCTATGACTTACCCCTGTTATGAGTAGAACATTGGTTATGGTTTATTTCTCCATTATTAGTATAAGTTATCAATACATGTCCATGCTAGCCCTTCCCTATGGTAAAAATATAAATAACAATACCTGGAATACTCCCGGGTGAAGTGCTACTATGATATAATTATCTGTGTGCTTGTAGATTTCTTTCATATATATATTCATATCTATTCTTCCTAGTCAAATAAATTAATAAAGAACTGCTTAGTATTATTCTAGTAGTAATGCTATATAGTACCAACAAGTATCTCGGCATCATCACTAGGGATGACAACCTAGGAAAGTAATGTTAGGAGATGTAGGTAAGCAATAGGTGGCTACTTAAAACAAGTGACAAGTTAATAAATACCAACAAGCATTTCTGGCACCATTGCTGGGGATAGATTTCAAGCTCTGTTCTTAGTAGTGACGCTAAGAAATGTCAACAAGCATTTCTGGCACCGTTGCTAGGGAAGATAGCTAGGCAAAGGAAGTATTGATAAACTTATACTTATTAATGTGATCAAAGATAACCATTGACCTCTGCTCAAACAGGCTTACCCTTGTTTTGTCTACTTGTGTATCTTATGTAGGGTAATGTATGACCGGTTTTGACCTTCTAACAAATTACGTTGAAGATCCAGAAGCATTAATTAGGAGGACTAGAGCCAAACTCAAGAAAGTTCCAGCTTTAAAGTTAGAAGACAACCATATAAGGCAAAGCTTAACACCTAAATTTGAAGCTATGGCTAACAGGACTCTCCGTGAATTCTCTGCTCCAACTACGACCAACATCCATACTGGACCGACAGTCAATGTCGAAGATAATGGATTCGAGCTCAAGCCAGCCCTCATCAACATGGTGCAAGCAAGCCAGTTTAGTGGAAAGGCACATGAAGATGCGAGTGCACATCTCCAACACTTACTGGAGATCTGTAGCACTTTCACCATCAAAGGAGTAACCCAAGATGCCATATTACTTCACCTCTTCCCATTCTCACTCTTGGGGAAGGCAATGCAATGGTTTTACGCCAACAAAGATAGAAATACTACATGGGATAACTGCTTCATTGCCTTTCTAGCCAAGTTCTTTCCTATAGGCAAGACCAATGCTCTGCGTGGGAGAATCTCAAGCTTTCAGCAACAACATGATTAATCTATCCCTGAGGCATGGGAACGCTTTCAAGATTACATTGCGGAATGTTCTCATCATGTGATAGAGAATTGGCTACTCAAGTAGACTTGCTACCAAGGGTTGACCAATAGTACCCATGAGACTATGGATGCTACTGCTGGAGGTGCTTTCCTATCACTCACCAAACCGGCTGCAACAGCTCTTCTGGAGAAGATGGACTCCAATCAAGGCTAGAATGAAGAACGTGTTCAAACCCGCAAGAGAGGTGGAGGTATGCATCAACTCAAGGAGGTAGACATGCTATTTGCCAAGATGGACCTACTGATGAAGAAGCTTGAAGATCAAGGCAATGAGAAGCAAGAAGTCATGCACATTCATGATTCTCGTATGACTTGTGAAGTGTGTGGAAACACTGGGCATTCAGGCAGCAACTATCTTGAAAACCAAGAGGATGTGAACTTTGTCAACAACAACTACTTTCATCTTCAACGGAATCAAGGATGGAACCAGCAACAGAGACCGAATTACCAAGGTACCTATCAAGGTAATAATTTTAATAATTTCAATCAACCACCCTTGAGAGAATTAATTGCTGGCCAATCCAAACTTATGGAGGGATTATCTAGAAGGGTAGCTACCAATGATAAAATTCTAGAGAACATAAATAATAGAATGGATAGCTTTGCTTCTGACATTAAGGACCAACATAGCTTTAATAAAATGATAGAATCACAAATAGCTCAGCTGGCTGTTGCTGTTCCTCCATCCGATAAAGGTAAGATTCTGGGGCAACTAGAAGATCTAGAAACTACAAATCTTATCGATATTCACAATGCAGCATATTACTGTATATAACCATCGACGGGAAGGTGGATAGATTATACCTTGCTGAAAAAGAAGAGCGATCTAGGAAGACCTGTCATCCCCATCGCTAGTGGACCTCATATTTTCCAAGAAGCTATCTGTGACTTTAGAGCAAGTGTCAACATTATGCCTAAGGTAATTTATGATCAAATTAATGGAGATACTTTATTGTACACAAATATGCGTTTGTAGCTTGTAGATCAGTCACTCTATTATCCCAAGGGAGTTCTTGGAGATGCCATTGTTTGAGTGGGACAATCATATGTTCCCACATACTTTGTGATTCTAGAAATAGGTGGAGATGTAAGGGTGCCCATTATTTTAGGCTGACCTTTCCTAAGCACCGCAAAAGCCATCATCTATGCAGACAGTGCCAAAATCCGCTTCACAATCAAAGATAGGAAGGAAAAGTTTTCTTTCAAGAACCGCATCTTGTGATCTCCCGAACATCCACAAACATCATACCTGCCCGAAGAGACAATAGTGACCAAGAAGAAGAAGAACAGGAGAAGGAGGAAGAATAAGGCTAGGCAGCCTCAAGAAGAATCAGTCAACATGATCTGGACAAGTCCACTTCTAATTGCCTAGAAAGAAGGTACGCTATTATTTTAATAGTTATACCACTTATGAGCAGCCCAAGAATACCCACTCCAGGAGGAGATGTCGATCATCTCGAAACCAAAAGAATCAATCCCCAAAGAAAAGTTGGGAGGAAGATGAGGAACCTAAAGAAGTTATAAAAGATGAACCTACTCTGCTTAAGACAAGTCCACAGACCAAGCAGGTATGGAAAGAGAAGGTGACATCACCATCAGAGACACCGTCACAAGATGTGCAGCCATCTAGGTCTCCATCGTTGAGACCGGATGATGACTCAAAGAGTAAAGGATTTTTCTCTAGCCAAGTCCTGTCTAGAGGACTTAAAAATTCAAACCCTGGTCATGAGGTAACATCAGTAGTTATCCATATTTACTTTTTAGTATTGCATGAATTACTTTTCACTTTAGCATATTCATTTTTCTGCATTAGCATTGCATTTAGAAAAGGAAGATAAAAAGTTTCATGACTGCATTACATCATTGCATCATAAAGCCTAAGCCCCATGTGAAAAATTTTCTTAGTGTGTAAAAGCCTAAGGAAGTATTCACTATGGTGGCATATAAAAAAATAATAATAATAATATATATCTTGTATACATATTTTCTGTCTGTTGTTCCTCCAACCGACAAAGGTAAGATTCCGAGGCAACAGGAAGATCTTGAAATCACAAATCTTGTCGATATTCACAATGCTATAGGATGCTACATACAACCATCAACAGGAAGGTGGGTAAACTATTCCTTGCCTAAAAAGAAGAGCAATCTAGGAAGACCTGTCATCCCCATCGCCATTGGACCTCACATTTTCTAAGAAGCTATCTGTGACTTCAGAGCAAGTGTTAACATTATGCCTAAGGTAATTTATGATCAAATTAATGGAGATACTTGTTGTACACAAATATGCATTTGTAGCTTGTAGATCAGTCACTCTGCTACCCCAAGGGAGTTCTTGAAGACACCATTGTTCGAGTGGGACAATCATATGTTCCCATAGATTTTGTGGTTTTAGAAACAGATGGAGATGTAAGGGCACCCATTATCTTGGGCCAACCCTTCCTAAGCACTACAAAAGCCAAAGATCTGCTTCACAATCAAGGATAAAAAGGAGAAGTTTTCTTTCAAGAATCATATCTTGCAATCTCTTGGACATCCACAAATGCCGTACCTGCCAGAAGAGATAATAGTGACCAAGAAGAAAAACAACCGAAGAAGAAGGAAGAACAAGGTTAGGCAGTCACCAGAGGAATTAGTTAACATGATCAACACACTTAGATCAGAGTATGACCACCTCCTTGCTTCACCATTCCTTGCTAAGAAGGATGATCCTGGTGTACCAACGATCGAGTGTACCATCGGACAAAGAATCTTCCACAAGACATTTTGCGACATTGGGTCGGGTGTTAACATAATGTCCAAGGTAACGTATGAATATTTATTTGGTGATGAACCTTTGTTCCCTACATATATGCAATTGTAGATGGCAGACCAATCAATCCGATTTCCGGAGGGAACAACAAAAGATGTCATGGTAAGAATACATGATCACTATGCCCCTACCGACTTCATGGTTCTAGACATGGGTGAAGAAGAAGATGATACGCCCATCATCCTTGGAAGACCGTTCCTTAACACTACCAACGCAATCATCTATGTCAGATCTGGACAAGTCCTATAGCAAAACCGACCAATTTATAAGAGCACAAGTACAATGGCAGCCCGTAAGTGGTCGCACTATCCTACTTGAGCCCATATAAACCCAGTAGTCCGTCGAGTACCATGATGGGTCTTGATTAACCATCAACATAGAACCAAGATCGTACATGATTCAACATACATGTCACATGTTACATAAGGTTCACAAATATAGTTCATTCATCAGAGTACGAATTAAGGTTATTACAAACCAAGTTCAGTAAATAGTAGCGGAAGCAAATTAAAGTTTGAAACTATAATCTGCCATCATAGTTCAAATACAGTGCCAACTTGTGATCACACTCCCACAAAAGCATATAAGAAGGATTAATAAGAGATGCCTACCCAGGGCTCACTCCTCGTCCACCATGGGACAGAAGCAGTTCTTGCAATAGCCGTGATAAAATATACCATTTGCAACAATGGGAATAAAAACCCTAAGTATGAGAAGGTACTCAGCTAGACTTACCCATCATAAACCAAAAATAAGGTGACTCCAAGGATTATGCAAGGCTTTATAAGTGGAGGTAGCTTGACAACATTTTGCATAAAAAGCGACTAATTCAATTGTACCATTATACTTTGGTCATCAAGTTAATTATAGCTATTCATCTCTAGATTAGTAACTAACCTATGCCAAACATGTGGTATATCATTTAGTAGCATACAATAGTAACCATAGCTGGTGTAGTAATTCCATGTTCATCCGAACCATCATATTCCATAACATAGTTACTACGATTTTGGAGCTAGCCAAGTTTCTCACCGTCCGGGAGAGATGGCGATTCAAATCGATTTCAACCAGCTGGGAATTTATTCGTAACACAAACCTAGGTAGACTAGATCAATGGTCACCTTAGGTCACCTTTGGTACAACTCAGGTCCACATTTCATGGGTTCGCCCAGCACCGCACAATCAGGGACAACCAGCTGCTAGGACGTTCAGGCCCGGCCTGCCCTTGGGATCACGTCTGGCTCCCCACACATCCTTACTACCATCCAGAGTGCACACTCTAATAGAACAGGGCTCGACCTGAGTTGAGCTACTCGGTTTCACGGTCAGAGCAAGTTATCCGACCAGCTAAGTGATAGGCATGCATTCAATCTTGTTAGAAGTGCCAACAACGGTACGATCCTTAATCGGCACAGACGGAATCACATGAGTCCAACCACACATAGACTTTGCCCGGCCTCCATTTACATTACCCCATGGTTCTTTTCCATGATAGCAAATATAGCCAACCGTGCTTCGGTATCCACCTATATCTCGCAGGTGACAGGAAATCACCTAACTTGTACCGGTCTAAGCATGGCTAAGCATATATTCGATCCTAGACCTACACAGGGTTAAAGGTATATGTAACTAGACAAGGTAGTTCTATGCATCAAGTGTTTCTAATCAACTCTTATAACCTAATGCATCAAACATAAATGACTCAAGTGATATTTTGTAAAACATAGGAGACTTAGAATGCTCCGGGGCTTGCCTTTGAGGAAAGAGGTTGGTCGATGATCCAGGCACTCAGGGAGATCTTCAAGAGTTTGCTCCTCTTCTCCTAGAGCTATGGCCTAAGGTCTCCTACTGATCCTCCTCTTCTTCTTCGTTGAACTCCAATAGAGTTATTTCTTCAGACGATCCTATATGCATGAGCATGAAATAAGATATCACGAATGCATATATGATGACATGTATAATATTTTAATATGATATGATGTGATGAATGCATCCTCCCAAGTGTTTTCAATAGCTTTGCATTAAAGTAATAACAAGTTGCATCTTATTTTACTGAGTAGGTGCTTATCTCTTCTCTAATAACTAAACAAACACTTATGTAAATCATTTTCTGGACTACAAGACAACAACCACTTGTTTTGACCATAACTGGAGTTATACACATCAAAATAATATGGTTGTGAACATTCTGGAAACATTATGAGATTGCCTATGACTTTATTTTAATCATCTTAATGTTATTTAGTAGTTATCTAGGTCAAACAAATCAATCCTTTAGATCTATCCAGAGAGTAAGCATTTCTGACAGCAGACTTCTAATAGCCATAATTCTTAAACAATAAGTCCTATGACTGTGAAAATTTAACACAAGGTAGATCAGTAAGTTATCTACTACTTTGTTATTAACCATCTTTACAGGAAAGATCATTATCATTGTGAAATCATCACCACAACAAAAACTATACAAGCAGCCATCTAGTTAAATTATAAATCAATAATTAACTAGTTGCATACAACCAATTACTTCTAAGCTTAACTAATAAAATCAATAGACCATATGCATCACAAGAACCATAGAAAACATTATGGTTAAACATAACTAAATTATTTATATCCATTTATTAATTTCCTTAGATAATATGGTGGTTTAAAGGATAAATATTTCCAGTGCTTAATAAATTCTGATACAATTACAGTAGCCTACAAATGACCTTAATAGTCTACTACATAAATTTCATGCCATTTGGATAAGTATAACTACCTCTACAAAAATTTTCTCAGTGTGTAAAAGCCCAAGGAAGTATTCACTGTGGTGGCATACAAAATAATAATAATAATAATATATATCATGTATACATATTTTCTATCTGCATTATATAAATAAAAAATCCAAAAATATTAAATAAACATCCTGCTAGAACTTTGCCAATTAGAAAATCTGACTAAACCCCCAAGGACAATAAATCTCTGAATGACTGACCGCTAACCCCTTATCCTAATCTATGCGATGAGTTTTGGTATTCTTGTTGGAGTATTTTGCAGGATGATCAAGAGTAAAGCCATCCATCCAAAAGTACATTTTCCCAAACTGTCGCTACACCCGCTGCACAAGGAACCCTACTTCTGGACGGATGAGAAAGGCTTTTGCTGGTAGACTCAATCTAAGAAATACCATGATAACATCCTGTAACATCCCAAATGTTTAGCACTTAATAAAACTTTAATCATGGTCATTATCATGCATAATCATCAAGGATCATGGCATATAAGCATCTCATGATTCAAATTGTACCATGTATATGTTGCATAGGAGTGGAGATATCATTTCTTGGCATGTTACCAAAAGACATCCATTTAAGTGTTTTGTTATTTTATGGAGCAAGAAATTCTTCAACAATTAAAAGTTTGGTGTATGCAATTTGTCGAGTGCAAAGTGTATACTTCACCATAGTACCAAAGTTGGTTGAATGAAATTGAGTTATTTTTAACCACCAAAAATGACTAAATAACTATTTTTGGAAATTCTATAAATTCAATTTTCAATATATACATTTCGTTAGAATTCTACAATTTTTAAACCATCATGAATTTGATGTTAAGCCTTAAAGCAAAGTTGAAGAGCTCATCAAAGTAAACAAGTTTGCTTTAAGGAGTAAAATGAGATGCTGAACAGTTTGGGAGTAATTTGAGAAAAATAAAATCTGCCTTCATGAACAGTAACCTACCGTGAGCTTCTTCTCCTCTCTCTGTTCCTCACTGTCGCCGTGTCCTCTCGGCACCTTCTCACGCCATGCCATGTAGGCAACTGATTGGCCAGCCTCGCCACATCCTAGACCGTGTTGCCGTGCCATCCTTCTCTCCTTGACACGCCCAACAGCCGACATCATCTTCAATTCGCCCTCTACTGCCGTCTTAGCCCTGAGCAGCGTGCCGAAGCAATTCGCCCTCTTCCATCCCTCTCTGTCCAATTGCGCTTGCAAGCAGCTCCTCCATCACCTTGTGAAGCCCCTTGACCAGCTCTATCCGCTTGAGTTCATCGGAGTCGGCCAAACGCTGTCGTCTCCTTCACTGCCGGCTGCAGCTCCGCCGAGCCTCGCTTCACCATGGTCAGCACGCTCCAGTAGCTCTCTTTCCCTTCCAAGACTGGTTCTATGTTCCTTGTACCTTGTTGATGCTCACAAGTAAACTAGTTGATTGTCTTATCCATAGGACACATCGGAGCATAGCCAGCCGCCATGTCTGCCACTGTAGGTCACCGATGCACATGGGCAGCCCTTCAACGGCCATCTCTAGCAACAATTCATCCACACACGGGTGTGCATAGGTCCTTGCTTGCTCCAGCACCTCTCCCTCGTCGCCTACGAGCGTTAGCCAGCTACAAATCGAACCTCTCCGGCGTCCTCTGTTCTTCAAAATCACAATCAAGGACCTTGGCTTCGAATTCGGGAATAGGGAGGGGCCTTTCTGTGAACCGTAGACTCATGTGAATAGTGCCTTTTGGACCTGTTTGCTTTGAAATTTGCTGAACTTTGATAATTCGTACAAAACCATAGAAAAATCGTAAAATAACAAATGGGGACTTTTTGGAATCCTTGTGAAATTTCCTATGCAATAGATCTATAATATGTCATGTTTTAGTTTAAAGTTTTAGCTGTAAAAATGGATTTGTGCAGTTAGGGTTTTAATGCTAGTTGTATTTGTCCTTTTTCATAACTACAGATGTAGGACTCCTAATGTAGTGAAATTTTATGGCATGCTACTCATGTGATGTTTGATATGTGATAAAAATTTCATGGTCATTGGTTGTTGTATTAGTGAGTTATTGGTTTATCTTGCTCTCAGATGATTTCTTGCATTAGCATTTGGTATTTTTCCATAGAGGTTGCTATACGTGTTCAAATGGCCTGAAATTTGTACAGTAGTCTGTTGATAGTATGTGGAAGCTACTGTAAATTTTGTAGATTTTATTGTGCACTTTTGTTATATGTTCTTTAATTCTATTTATTATTCAGATAAATTAAGAAATTTATTGAAATAATTTATTTGGTGGTGGACACTATGTTTTCTTGTGTTCATTTGATATATGGAACATGTTGGTGGCAATGGTTTTGCCCAGGTGCATGTTTGAAACATGAGTTAATAATTATTTTCTTGCAATTGTTGTTTCGGGACAGTTTTTGGAACTGTTTGGATTACATCATGATAATGATCGTTTCCGGGAAACTTGTTAATAACAAAGTTGTAGATAATTCATGTATCTAGCTGCTGTTAAAATTTGGTGGTATTTGGCCTTGTGGTTTGTGAGTTATGCCTGTTTAAAGTTGGGTTTCAGAAATGGCTGCTCTCTGTCAATTGTGGACAAGTTTCTGTAAATGGGTATATTTGACTTAGTTAACTTGAGAATCATGCTAAGATGATTAAAGATGAGTTGTAGAAAATTTCATAATCTTTGAAGAATGTCTTGTTGCATGGCTATTGGATTTGTATAACTCTAGTTATGATCCAAACATGAAGCTGTTGTTTCCAGTCCAGAAATAGACATATGCTAGTTGTGGTTGTTTACTCCATGTGTTGCTAAGTATGGCTTATGCCCTTGTTGATGGTCAAGTTATGATACTTGTGACCTTGTTAAACTTGTGTCATGCTTGATGTGCTTGCTCTCTATAGTTAGTTATGTGATGTTAGTTAAATAGTAAACCTTAATGACTTAGGTTTTGTTTGAAATTTTGATTGAGTGATGATCTTGGGTCATTAGTATAAAGTGATCCTTGGTACTTAAAGTAAGTATTTGAATTTATGAAAAGGTGTAAGTAGTTGTTGGCTTGTAATTGTACTATGAAGGAAAGTTGTATTCAAGTTGTTAATTTTGCATCCATCATCAAGCATCATGTTTTATATCTCGCATCATATTAAATATGGCATTGTTACTACGTGTAGTGAACGAAAGCGAGAACATGGTAGTCAATCAAGTTGCGGAGGAAGTTAATCTGTCTGTTGAGGTCGGGTTTGATATCTGTGGAATGTCTCTGGAACCTGATTATTCCAACAATCAAGGCAAGCCCCGGATGCATTTAAACCTACCTTGTGTTTTACAACTTTATATCGCTTTTGCTTTTCAGTACTGCATTAAGTGATTAGGAGTTGAGTGAAAACCTAATTGGTGCATTACCAACCTTGTTAACCGTTTCAATCCGAGAATGCTTATTTATGCTTAGCCATGCTTAGAACGGTAAAAGTTGGGTGATCACCGATCACCTATGAGATATAAATGGTTTCTTGGATACGACTGGTTATTTATGTGATCATGAGATATGAGCATGTGGAGTACTAAATTTAGACTGGGCGGACTCGGTGTATGGGAGCCACAAGACATGGAGGCCTTGTGAGCGGGTTCTTTCCACCTGTGTCGGTTAAGACACGTCCGTTGTTGAATTGCATGAGGTGAGACTTTGTAGTACTAGCCACATACTCCGGTAAGCCTTAACTTGGCTATTCTATTACGAGAATAGCTACTCGCGCACTAGGAGTGGAGAGATGGTGAGAATAGCATGTACCCACGTGGCAATGGGCTGGATTGGTGGAGTACTATATTCTCGGGTGGTGCGGACCTATTCTTATTTTAGAGGATCTGAGGGTAGGTTGGTATATGTAGGTTGGGGACCTATATATGTCATGTGGTTGGGAATCCCCAGCTAGGTTTAATCGGTTTGAATCATCGTTGCTCCTCGGTTATGGAGACTCAACTCATTGTTCATCATCGTAGTTAATAACTGAAACTTGAGGAAGTTTTGAGAAAGAGTTTTATATGAAGTTTCATGATCTCAATACGGATCATGTCAGCTTTATATATGATTGATATGGAGATACAAATGTGGGAAAAAAGAATCTTGTTAGAAAGCTTTTACGCAAAAGAACCTTGTTTATTGCTAAAGCCTTACCTTGAATCCCTGTGCCTGCATTCCTGAGTCTTATCAGTTTTTATTTTGGTTAAGTCTTGCTGAGTACTTTTGTACTCAGGGTTTGTTAACCCTTGTTGCAGGTGAGCCTCATGGGCAGGTCTGTCTTGGACCGTGCTGCATGACTGTTGTCCAAATCAATGATGATAAGTAAATGCATGGCCCTTGGGCAGGGCACTTTAATTGTGTGTTTTGTATTATCTTACTAATGGCACTCCACTAATATGGTTTGTAATAATAATTGTACTTAGTTTGTAAGGTTTGAAACAACTGTTTTGTAAACTAAGTTATTGTAAGACTTCCACTATTTTACTCTGATGTAAATATTTGAATAAATGTTGTAATACTGCAATGACTCTGTAATGGGATCCTGCTCAGAAATCGTGGATGATTCGGGGTTCTCCGAGGACACCCGACAGTCTTCTTAAGTTACCGGGAACATATGCATAGTCGTCAGAGGTCATTGGATAGTGACAGTTGCATGTGGGCCCTATAATTTAGGAGGTTCTGCCACACATCCAGCTTGGGGAAAGGTATCCCCCATATATCGAGTTAAGCATTTCTTTTCCTTTTGTTCTATTTTTTCTAAGTCATAAAAAGATGCATAACAAACTAAGAGCCAAATAAAACTTTATATTTGTATTTGTCTTATATATAATAGTAAGGTGTGATCTTAAAAATGAAAAAAACAAAACAAAAGTGTGTGTCTAGTTTTCTGTTTTTAAGAGCTAAATAAAAGGACTCTAAGAATAATCTCTTGCAATGGAAATGATGAATAGTTGCTCTATCATAATTCCTTTCAAGTACCTAGTTTTCAGCCTTGAATTCTCCCGAATTTTGGATATGACTATTTTTGATATAAGAATTTACTCTAAACTTGAAACTCGTGGGTAGCATATGCTTGATCTAAGTATAGTTAATTGATGGATATGATATGAGAAGGTCTGAGCTACTGTTTATCTTGTTCTAAGTAATACTAAAGTTCTAGAGATTTATCTTTTAAAAAACATAAAAATCATACATGATGAACTCCTGTATGACAAAACTTGAATTCCTACCAGAGCTATATATGATATTGAGATTAGGAAAACTTCCACATATATTCTATTTGCATTGCATTGAGTTTAGTCAAGCTTTGTTGACCTTTATGAGAGGTTTGTCATGCTCTTAAAATCAAGATAACGTACACACCACCCAAATATGCACTACTCCTACACTGGGGAGTAGGCGCAACAATATTCCATTCCATCTAGATCCACCCAAAAATGTTTTACTCCTACACTAGAAGTAAACACCAAAAATATTCTTGATAGGATATCCACGAAATGAATGCTCCAAGTTCTTGATGCTATCTCTCAAAAGTTTTGTTGCATAAAAGAAGCATGTGGCAATGCAAAAGTTATTCATAAAAATGAGAGAGAGAAGAAGAAAAAAGAGATGAGAAAAAATAGACAAGTGTCCAAGATATTTAAAACAATGGGTACTTAGAGGCTCGCCCAAAAAAAAGAGAAAAGATGAATAAAATAGCCCATGTTTTCTTGCAAAGTTGTTTTCAAGTTTCAAGAGAGAGATATGTTTTCAAGGAGCATAGTAGAAATAGGTTAGCCACCATATATATCCACCACATACATCCATACACATGCACATCTTGATTTGATTGTATGACTCAACTCTTTTTGGATCTGAGGTTTGACTTTACAATATATGTATTGCAAGTATGCTCTTTTATGCTTTCTCCACTCCTATGAGCTCCACATAAGCTTTAGTTGTAGGAAGAAAGAAAGGCATAACATCACTTTTGCCATGGTGAGGATCCACAAATACCACATATATTGAAAGACTTGAGAGTGTCATACAATGGAAGCTCTGAGTTTTATTTTGGAAAATCTATAAAAACTCCAGAATAATGGTTAAGCAAAGAACTTGAGACATAGTGCTTAACTTGATCATTCTGTCTTTCAATTACTCAAGACCCAAGTGAAGGCTGAGAAGCCCCATGGTTGAAGATAATATGGGTAAGTTTGAAAGTCAGATCGGTTCATTCTAGTTCGGAGGAGAATTCTTGTTTGAATGCATGTGTACTTTTGAGGAGTTGCGTCGATGTTTTCAAAATCCTTAAACTCTTGATCTATTTACTAAGTTTAGCTTTGGTAAGGGAATAACAAAGGTTAAGCTTGGGGGAGTTTGTTGATGGTAGTTAACAACCATTATAAATCATCAATATAATATGTATAGGGGCATAAATATAATCACCAACGAAGGTCTAGGGGTTTAAACTAGCAAATTCCATGAGTTTTGGTGAATCTGTATTTTCTGCAGGGTTTATCTAGAAAACCATCAAGGTGGACCTACATGTCAGATTTAATTGTGCTTATCCACAGCGAAATGGACACTAGAAGACTCGAGAGGACTCTGCGCCGAGGTAGAGAGGCAGAGGCTTCCAGGTAGGGCTAACTGGCCCCACCTACAGGCTGCCTGGACCTCTAGGCCCACATGTCAGCCCCTTCTTCGAATGTCGGTTCTCCATCGCCTCCTAGCTCCACCATATCCTAGGGCATAGCTAGTTAGGCTAGGTCTAGAGGGAGGCAAGTAGGCTTCGCTTGGATTCACGATCATGTCAAGAGCGTGGTTTGGTATAATCTTTGTACCCCTCTCTTTTGTACCTCCATTATTTTTATATGCTAGATACAATTGTTATGACAATATTAGTATTCATCTTATTCATGTTCTTTGTTATAATGTTCATCATCTACTTTGATTATATGCTTAGTATAGTTAGATTATAATCATGTTCATACATAAGTTCGTATAGCGCTCACTCTAAGGTACCATGGGTGAGTGATTGACATTGTGTAAGCGTGGTGCTTATATGTTGTTTACCTGTGAATACACCCTATATTCTAGGTCATGTGGTAGATCGTAGATGTGACACTCCCATTGAGTCCTTTGTAGTCCACTCCTCTAATATAGGCGCACGTAGGGTCCGATTATGAAGGAAGAACAAGCTCTATAATTAATCTTCCTTAGTAATATCCCTTATGTGTAGATATGAAGATGATCTTAGCAATGACTACTAGGTATAATTGCACTAATCAATGTATGCTTTGACTTGTAATTAAGAATAACTTAGGAATTATTCCTCTAATATTCTACCTGACCATGCTAATGCCATAGAAAGGAGTACTCTAAGTGATTTATCATTATTATTAGTCAATACTTATCATATATGTTATCCTATGACTTGCCCCTGTTATGAGTAGAACATTGGTTATGGTTTATTTCTCCATCATTAGTATAAGTTATCAATACATGTCCATGCCAGACCTTCCCTGTGCTAAAAATATAAATAATGATACCTAGAGTACTCCCGGGTGAAGTGCTAGAATGGTATAATTATCTATGCACTTGCAGATTCCTTTCATATATATATATATATATTCATATCTATTCTTCCTAGTCACGTAAATTAATAAAGAATTGCTTAGTATTATTCTAGTAGTAATGCTATGTAGTACCAACAAGCATCTCTGGCATCATCACTAGGGATGACAAGCTAGAAAAGTAATGTTAGGAGATGTGGGTAAGCAATAGGTGGCTACTTAAAACAAGTGATAGGTTAATAAATACTAACAAGCATTTCTAGCGCCGTTGCTGGGGATAGATTTCAAGCTCTGTTCTTAGTAGTGACGCTAAGAAAAGTCAACAAAGAGGCGCCAGATTCCTTGTTCTTCGTCGATGTGGTGGCCGCTAGCCATTTGGCTCAGCCTAGACTTTCAACGATTACAAAGCATGTCGGTGTTTTTGATGTGCTACACTTGGTGGCACTGAAAACCTCTGTTGTTCCTTTGTCAGGAAGGTGGTTGACTTCAAGGTTCCTGCTCTGACCGTTGGCGACGAGGACGACCGGGAGAATCTTGTAATGACTTGGACATAATTTTGTTTTATTTTGAGGGTGTCTTTGTAAGATTTGGGATGTAAACTATCAGAAATATATGTGAAATATAAACCCAGTTTCTCAAAAAAAGCCTAGCGCGAGAGCCCGGTAGGAGAAATTTTAGCCTGCTTAGCTCAGCACGAGAACCTCTGCTAAAATACCCTAGTGCGAGAGCCCAGTAGGAGAACTTTTAGGGCGTGTTTGATTTCGATGCTATGAGCTACTTGGCCCATAGGATAGCCCCTAGCTAGCCATGGCCTGGCCCATAGTGCACAACCCCCATATTTGATATCCTATACCATGGCAGCCATGCTCCGATGGCTCTATGTTTGATTTCAACTAGGCAGCCAAGCCCATCATTGCTATTTGTGTTGCATCCTTTTTGATAGCACGACATACTATACTTAAGATGAAAAGGATACTTCTATTTCAACCACTTAAGTCTTCAATGTCTTCATATGTTATTTCTTCCCAATATCTCTCCATAAGGGTTTGCATCCATCATTATCTCAATCCTTTGAGCAAATCAACCTTGGGCTTGTAACTTGAACCATTTCAACACATGTGTGTTCCATTCATGGCCTCAAGTCACTTCCATTTATGATGCAACAATGTTTTGATCCTCTACACAATATGACTTCTCATAGCTAGATTAGTATGTCAACTTAATGCAAGTACTCTCTTCTTCACCTTAGCCATGGTCCCTGAATCGCCAAGCCATCACTTTTCATTCACCTTCACTTAGTCCTTCGAAGCCCTTTCATTGATATCTTGACCCTATCGATCCATCCTCAAGC